>NW_025247471.1:0-2413 GCF_018294505.1 Triticum aestivum | reverse complement strand
GTCGAGGAATTTTGCTACATCCCCTTTTTTCCTCGTGGAGCTGCAAGCTCGACGGCGGCGATGAGGATTTTTTCCTGCAACCATTGTCTTCATTTGCTACGACCAACATGGGAAAAATACTACAACGGGCATCTCTGTTTTTTGCTGAACGAGTCAATCATTGATGAGGCGGAGCTGCATCCATGACAAAAAAAGCTACAACTCGCATGATTTTTTGCTGGAACCAGCTTTAGCATCGGTCAGCCAGAAAACACTAGTAGATTTCCTACCACGGGTCAGCTCGGGGATCTCCGGCGAGTGCGGGCAGCCAGAACGGCGAGCACGGACGGCCGGGGCGACGAGCGCGGGGCGGCGCCATGGCCGGTGCGACGAAGCACGGGCGGCGCCCTTGCCGGGGCGACAAGTGATGCGGCGGGCAGCCGGGGCGACGAGCGCGGGCGGCGCCATGGCCGGGGCGACGAGCGCCACAGGCGGCGAGGGCGACGAGCACGGCCGGTGCCAAGGCGGCAAGCGTGGGCTTCGTGGTCGCGCATCCATGGCGGCCTTGACTGGCTCGCTCCTCTCTCTCTATCATCATCAACCTCTCCTTCCGCCTTGCTGGATCAAGAAGGAGAAGACGTCATCCGCTCCGTACGTGTGTTGAACGCGGAGGTGCTGCCCGTTCAGCACTAGGTCATCGGTGATCTGAATCACGGCGAGTATGACTCCATCATCCCTGTTCCATTGAACGCTTCCGCACGCGATCTACAAGTGGTATGTAGATGCAATCACTCTCCCATGACTCATTGCTAGATGAACTCATAGAAGGATCTTGGTGAAACCGTAGGAAAAATTTTAATTTTCTGCAACGTTCCCCAACAGTGGCATCATGAGCTAGGTCTATGCGTAGTTCTCTATTGCACGAGTAGAACACAATTTTGTTGTGGGCGTAGATCTTGTCAACTTGCTTGCCGCTACTAGTCTTATCTTGCTTCAGAGGTATTTTGGGATGAAGCGGCCCGGACCAACCTTACACGTACGCTTACGTGAGACCAGCTCCACCGACTAACATGCACTAGTTGCATAAGGTGGCTGACGGGTGTCTGTCTCTCCCACTTTAGTTGGAGCGGACTCGATGAAAAGGGTCCTTATGAAGGGTAAATAGAAGTTGACAAATCACGTTGTGGCTTTCACGTAGGTAAGAAAACGTTCTTGCTAGAACCCTATTGCAGCCACGTAAAACTTGCAACAACAATTAGAGGACATCTAACTTGTTTTTGCAGCAAGTGTTTTGTGATATGATATGGCCAACGTTGTGATGAATGATGAATGATATGTGTGATGTATGAGATCATGTTCTTGTAATAGGAATGACGACTTGCATGTCGATGAGTATGACAACCGGCAGGAGCCAGAGGAGTTGTCTTTATTTTTGTATGACCTGCGTGTCATTGAAGAACGCCATGTAAATTACTTTACTCTGTTGCTAAACGCGTTAGCCATAGTAGTAGAAGTAATAGTTGGCGAGCAACTTCATGGAGACACGATGATGGAGATCATGATGATGGAGATCATGGTGTCATGCCGGTGACAAGATGATCATGGAGCCCCGAAGATGAAGATCAAAGGAGCTATATGATATTGGCCATATCATGTCACTACTTTATATAATTGCATATGATGTTTACTATGTTTTATGCATCTTGTTTACTTAGAATGACGGTAGTAAATAAGATGATCCCTTATAATAATTTCAAGAAAATGTTCCCCCTAACTGTGCATCGTTGCTAAAGTTCGTCATTTCGAAGCACCATGTGATGATCGGGTGTGATAGATCCTTACGTTCACATACAACGGGCGTAAGACAGTTTTACACATGCATAAACACTTAGGGTTAACTTGACGAGCCTAGCATGTACAGACATGGCCTTGGAACACAAGAGACCGAAAGGTCGAACATGAGTCGTATGGAAGATACGATCAACATGGAGATGTTCACCGATGATGACTAGTCCCTCTCACGTGATGATCGGACACGGCCTAGTCGACTCGGATCATGTAACACTTAGATGACTAGAGGGATGTCAAATCTGAGTGGGAGTTCATTAAACAATTTGATTAGATGAACTTAATTACCATGAACTTAGTCTAAAGTCTTTGCAAAATATGTCTTGTAGATCAAATGGCCAACGCTCATGTCACCATGAACTTCAACGCGTTCCTAGAGAAAACCAAGCTGAAAGACGATGGCAGCAACTATTCGGACTGGGTCCGGAACCTGAGGATCATCCTCATAGCAGCCAAGAAACAATATGTCCTAGAAGCACCGCTAGGTGATGCACCCATCCCAGAGAACCAAGACATTATGAATGCTTGGCAGTCTCGTGCTGATGATTACTCCCTCGTTCAGTGCGGCATGCTTTACAGCTTAGAA
>NW_025247470.1:0-2413 GCF_018294505.1 Triticum aestivum | reverse complement strand
AGCAAGGAACTACACTACATATGCATGGGTATATGTGTAAGGAGGCCATATCAGTGGACTGAACTGCAGAATGCCAGAATAAGAGGGGGATAGCTAGTCCTGTCGAAGACTACGCTTCTGGTCACCTTCGTCTTGCATCAAGTATAAGAGAGTAGATTGAAGTCCTCCAAGTAGCATCTCCCATTAACATCTCATAGCATAATCCTACCCGGCGATCCCCTCCTCATATCCCTGAGGTAGAGCGACCACCGGTTGTATCTGGCACTTGGAAGGGTGTGTTTTATTAAGTATCCGGTTCTAGTTGTCATAAGGTCAAGGTACAACTCCAAGTCGTCCTGTTACCGAAGATCACGGCTATTCGAATAGATTAACTTCCCTGCAGGGGTGCACCACATAGCCCAACACGCTCGATCCCATTTGGCCGGACACACTTTCCTGGGTCATGCCCGGCCGCGGAAGATCAACACGTCGCAGCCCCACCTAGGCTCAACAGAGAGGCCAGCACGCCGGTCTAAACCTAAGCGCGCAGGGGTCTGGGCCCATCGCCCTGAGCACACCTGCACGTTGCGTACGCGGCCGGTGAGCAGACCTAGCAACCTCCATTACAAAGGAAGTTGCGTTAACGCAGTCCAACCCGGCGCGCGCCGCTCCGTCGCTGACGTCTGAAGTGCTTCGGCTGATACCATGACGTCGGGATACCCATAACTACTCCCACGTAGATGGTTAGTGCGTATAGGCTCGTAGCCAGACTCAGATCAAATACCAAGATCTCGTTAAGCGTGTTAAGTGTCTGCGAACGCCGAACAGGGCCAGGCCCACCTCTCTCCTAGGCGGTCTCAACCTGTCTTGTCGCTCCGCCACAAAGATCCACACAGAGGGCCGTCGGGACAAAGGTCCTTTCAGCCCCCAATCCGTGAATCACTCGCGGGTACTCTTCGAGCTGACCCGACTTTAGTCACCATCTGTATAGTATGTATGTATGTATAGTATATACCCGTGATCACCTCCCGAGTGATCACGGCCCAATATTATAGCAAGGCAGACTGACACGAAGGTAGGGCCAACAATGATAAACTAGCATCCTATACTAAGTATTTAGGATTGCAGGTAAGGTATCAACAGATGTAGCGACATTGTCAGGCTATGCATCAGAATAGGATCAACGGAAAGCAGTAACAAGCTACACTACTCTAATGCAAGCAGTATAGAGAAGAATAGGCGATATCTGGTGATCAAGGGGGGGGCTTGCCTGGTTGCTCAGACAAGGAGGGGTCGTCGGTGACGTAGTCGTACTCGGTGGCATCAGCATCGGTCTCGTAGTCTACCGGAGAGAAGAGGGGGAAGAAATAATGAATACAGAGCAAACAAAGCATCACAAAATATAACAAGGCAATACGCGGTGTTCGGTGTGCCCTAACGCGGTAGTAGGTGATACCGGTGAAGGGGGGAATCATCCGGGAAAGTATTCCCGGTGTTTCGTGTTTTCGGGCAGAGGAGCCGGAGGGGGAAAGTTGCGGGTTCGATAGGTTAGGGGGGTGTGGCGGATGAACGGACTGCGTATCCGGAATCGTCTCGTCGTTCTGAGCAACTTTCATGTTGAAAATAATTTAATCCGAGTTACGGATTAAAAGATATGATTTTCTAAAGTTTTAAATCATTTTTAGAATTTATTTAATTCAACATTATCCAAAACAGTGTTTGCTGACGTCATCATGACGTCAGCATGACGTCAGCAGTCAACAGAGGTGTTGACTGGTCAAACTGACGTGTGGGTCCAGTGGGACCCACCTGTCATCCTCTGAATAGGTTAATTAGGGTTTAATTAACTAATTACTGTTTAATTAAACTAATTAGTTAATTAGATTAAGTAAAGATGATTAATTAGCTTAATTAATTAATTAATTAATTCATTAATTCATTAATAATTTATTTTTATTTTATTTTCCTTTTTTTATTAAAACGTTATGGGGCAGGGCCCCCTTGTCAGTGGCCCAGAGGCCTTAGCGGGCACCGGGTCATGCGGTTACGGGCATGTGGGCGCAAGGGCGCTGGCGAAACGGGGCATAGCCCCAGGTGGGCGGGCGCCTGCCAGCCCGAGCGGGGTCAGGGGAAGCCAGGCACGGGCGCCGGCAGCCAGGGGCTGCACGGGCGCCGGCCGGATCAGAGCGGCGGGCCGGAGGGGAGGTGGCCAGGGGAAGAGGGCGCGAGGGAGGTCGGCGCGGCCGCGGGTCGAGCTCGCGTCCATAGTGGATGGCGGGGGAAGGCGGAGAGGCTTCGGCCGGGAACGGCGATGCATGCGGTGGCGCACAGGAGCACCAGCGCGCGTGGCTGCGGGGCGACGACAGCGGCGAGGCCGCGAGCGGCAAATGGGGGTGCGGCGACGTGGTCGCACGGGCGGGTGCGAGAGGGAGAG
>NW_025247469.1:0-2414 GCF_018294505.1 Triticum aestivum | reverse complement strand
GATGCGCGTCGAGAATGGTTCCAGGGTCGATGTGATCATCGTCGGCACGCTACCTCTACATTTACCTACGGGATTAGTTTTAAACCTCAATAATTGTTATTTAGTGCCAGCTTTGAGCATGAACATTGTATCTGGATCTCGTTTAATACGAGATGGCTACTCATTTAAATCCGAGAATAATGGTTGTTCTATTTATATGAGAGATGTGTTTTATGGTCATGCGCCGCTGGTCAATGGTTTATTCTTAATGAATCTCGAACGTGATGTTACACATATTCATAGTGTGAATACCAAAAGATGTAAGGTTGATAACGATAGTCCCACATACTTGTGGCGCTGCCGCCTTGGTCACATTGGTGTCAAACGCATGAAGAAGCTCCATGCTGATGAACTTTTGGAGTCTCTTGATTACGAATCATTTGACACATGCGGACCATGCCTCATGGGCAAAATGATCAAGACTCTGTTCTCCGGAACAATGGAGTGAGCAACCAACTTATTGGAAATCATACATACTGATGTGTGCGGTCCAATGAGCGTTGAGGCTCGCGGAGGCTATCATTATGTTCTCACTCTCACTGACGACTTGAGTAGATATGGGTATGTCTACTTGATGAAACACAAGTCTGAGACCTTTGAAAAGTTCAAGGAATTTCAGGGTGAGGTAGAGAATCAATGTGACCGAAAGATAAAGTTCTTACGATCAGATCGTGGGGGAGAATATTTAAGTCACGAATTTGGCACACACTTAAGGAAATGTGGAATCGTTTCACAACTCACGCCGCCTGGAACACCTCGGCGTAATGGTGTGTCCGAACGTCGTAATCGCACTCTATTGGATATGGTGCGATCTATGATGTCACTCACCGATTTACCGCTATCATTTTGGGGATACACTCTAGAGACAGCTACATTCACTTTAAATAGGGCACCGTCTAAATCCATTGAGACGACACCGTATGAATTATGGTTTGGGAAGAAACCTAAGCTGTCGTTTCTAAAAGTTTGGGGATGCGATGCTTATGTTAAGAAACTTCAACCTGAAAAGCTCGAACCCAAGTCGGAAAAATGCGTCTTCATAGGATACCCTAAGGAAACCATTGGGTATACCTTCTACCTCAGATCCGAAGGCAAGATCTTTGTTGCTAAGAATGGGTCCTTTCTGGAGAAAGAGTTTCTCTCAAGAGAAGTAAGTGGGAGGAAAGTAGAACTCGATGAAGTACTACCTCTTGAACCGGAAAGTAGCGCAGCTCAGGAAGATGTTCCTGTGGTGCCTGCACCGACTAGAGAGGAAGTTAATGATGATGATCAAGGTACTTCAAATCAAGTTACTACTGAACTTCGAAGGTCCACAAGGACACATTCCACACTAGAATGGTATGGCAACCTTGTCCTGGAAATCATGTTGTTAGACAACGGTGAACCTTCAAACTATGAAGAAGCGATGGTGGGCCCAGATTCCAACAAATGGCTTGAAGCCATGCAATCCGAGATAGGATCCATGTATGAGAACAAAGTATGGACTTTGATAGACTTGCCCGATGATCGGCGAGCGATAGAAAATAAATGGATATTTAAGAAGAAGACGGACGCGGATGGTAATGTTACCATCTATAAGGCTCGACTTGTCGCTAAGGGTTATCGACAAGTTCAAGGGGTTGACTACGATGAGACCTTCTCACCCGTAGCGAAGCTGAAGTCCGTTTGAATCGTGTTAGCAATTGCCGCATACTATGATTATGAGATATGGCAAATGGACGTCAAAACGGCATTCCTTAACGGCTTTCTTAAGGAAGAATTGTATATGATGCAGCCGGAAGGTTTTGTCGATCCTAAGAATGCTAACAAGGTATGCAAGCTCCAGCGCTCCATCTATGGGCTGGTGCAAGCATCTCGGAGTTGGAACATTCGCTTTAATGAAATGATCAAAGCGTTTGGGTTTATGCAGACTTATGGAGAAGCCTGCGTTTACAAGAAAGTGAGTGGGAGCTCTATAACATTTCTCATATAATATGTTGATGACATCCTTTTGATGGGAAATGATACAGAACTTTTGGATAGCATTAAGGCCTACTTGAATAAGTGTTTTTCAATGAAGGACCTTGGAGAAGCTGCTTACATATTAGGCATCAAGATCTATAGAGATAGATCGAGACGCCTCATAGGTCTTTCACAAAGCACATACCTTGATAAGATATTGAAGAAGTTCAATATGGATCAGTCCAAGAAGGGATTCTTGCCTGTGTTGCAAGGTGTGAAATTGAGCTCGGCTCAATGTCCGACCACAACAGAAGATAGAGAAAAGATGAGTGTCGTCCCCTATGCCTCGGCCATAGGGTCTATCATTTATGCCATGCTGTGTACCAGACCTGATGTAAACCTTGCCGTAAGTTTAGTAGGAAGGTACCAAAGTA
>NW_025247468.1:0-2414 GCF_018294505.1 Triticum aestivum | reverse complement strand
GATGCGCGTCGAGAATGGTTCCAGGGTCGATGTGATCATCGTCGGCACGCTACCTCTACATTTACCTACGGGATTAGTTTTAAACCTCAATAATTGTTATTTAGTGCCAGCTTTGAGCATGAACATTGTATCTGGATCTCGTTTAATACGAGATGGCTACTCATTTAAATCCGAGAATAATGGTTGTTCTATTTATATGAGAGATGTGTTTTATGGTCATGCGCCGCTGGTCAATGGTTTATTCTTAATGAATCTCGAACGTGATGTTACACATATTCATAGTGTGAATACCAAAAGATGTAAGGTTGATAACGATAGTCCCACATACTTGTGGCGCTGCCGCCTTGGTCACATTGGTGTCAAACGCATGAAGAAGCTCCATGCTGATGAACTTTTGGAGTCTCTTGATTACGAATCATTTGACACATGCGGACCATGCCTCATGGGCAAAATGATCAAGACTCTGTTCTCCGGAACAATGGAGTGAGCAACCAACTTATTGGAAATCATACATACTGATGTGTGCGGTCCAATGAGCGTTGAGGCTCGCGGAGGCTATCATTATGTTCTCACTCTCACTGACGACTTGAGTAGATATGGGTATGTCTACTTGATGAAACACAAGTCTGAGACCTTTGAAAAGTTCAAGGAATTTCAGGGTGAGGTAGAGAATCAATGTGACCGAAAGATAAAGTTCTTACGATCAGATCGTGGGGGAGAATATTTAAGTCACGAATTTGGCACACACTTAAGGAAATGTGGAATCGTTTCACAACTCACGCCGCCTGGAACACCTCGGCGTAATGGTGTGTCCGAACGTCGTAATCGCACTCTATTGGATATGGTGCGATCTATGATGTCACTCACCGATTTACCGCTATCATTTTGGGGATACACTCTAGAGACAGCTACATTCACTTTAAATAGGGCACCGTCTAAATCCATTGAGACGACACCGTATGAATTATGGTTTGGGAAGAAACCTAAGCTGTCGTTTCTAAAAGTTTGGGGATGCGATGCTTATGTTAAGAAACTTCAACCTGAAAAGCTCGAACCCAAGTCGGAAAAATGCGTCTTCATAGGATACCCTAAGGAAACCATTGGGTATACCTTCTACCTCAGATCCGAAGGCAAAATCTTTGTTGCTAAGAATGGGTCCTTTCTGGAGAAAGAGTTTCTCTCAAGAGAAGTAAGTGGGAGGAAAGTAGAACTCGATGAAGTACTACCTCTTGAACCGGAAAGTAGCGCAGCTCAGGAAGATGTTCCTGTGGTGCCTGCACCGACTAGAGAGGAAGTTAATGATGATGATCAAGGTACTTCAAATCAAGTTACTACTGAACTTCGAAGGTCCACAAGGACACATTCCACACTAGAATGGTATGGCAACCTTGTCCTGGAAATCATGTTGTTAGACAACGGTGAACCTTCAAACTATGAAGAAGCGATGGTGGGCCCAGATTCCAACAAATGGCTTGAAGCCATGCAATCCGAGATAGGATCCATGTATGAGAACAAAGTATGGACTTTGATAGACTTGCCCGATGATCGGCGAGCGATAGAAAATAAATGGATATTTAAGAAGAAGACGGACGCGGATGGTAATGTTACCATCTATAAGGCTCGACTTGTCGCTAAGGGTTATCGACAAGTTCAAGGGGTTGACTACGATGAGACCTTCTCACCCGTAGCGAAGCTGAAGTCCGTTTGAATCATGTTAGCAATTGCCGCATACTATGATTATGAGATATGGCAAATGGACGTCAAAACGGCATTCCTTAACGGCTTTCTTAAGGAAGAATTGTATATGATGCAGCCGGAAGGTTTTGTCGATCCTAAGAATGCTAACAAGGTATGCAAGCTCCAGCGCTCCATCTATGGGCTGGTGCAAGCATCTCGGAGTTGGAACATTCGCTTTAATGAAATGATCAAAGCGTTTGGGTTTATGCAGACTTATGGAGAAGCCTGCGTTTACAAGAAAGTGAGTGGGAGCTCTATAACATTTCTCATATAATATGTTGATGACATCCTTTTGATGGGAAATGATACAGAACTTTTGGATAGCATTAAGGCCTACTTGAATAAGTGTTTTTCAATGAAGGACCTTGGAGAAGCTGCTTACATATTAGGCATCAAGATCTATAGAGATAGATCGAGACGCCTCATAGGTCTTTCACAAAGCACATACCTTGATAAGATATTGAAGAAGTTCAATATGGATCAGTCCAAGAAGGGATTCTTGCCTGTGTTGCAAGGTGTGAAATTGAGCTCGGCTCAATGTCCGACCACAACAGAAGATAGAGAAAAGATGAGTGTCGTCCCCTATGCCTCGGCCATAGGGTCTATCATTTATGCCATGCTGTGTACCAGACCTGATGTAAACCTTGCCGTAAGTTTAGTAGGAAGGTACCAAAGTA
>NW_025247467.1:0-2414 GCF_018294505.1 Triticum aestivum | reverse complement strand
TGAATTAGTTGAATTAATATGTAGAACTAGTTTATTTTTAGTATATGCTTAGTTTTAACTAGTTGAATTAATATAACTAGTTTATTTTTAGTAAATGTTTAGTTGAACTAGTTGAATTAATATATATATATAAAAACTAGTTTATTTTTAGTAAATGCTTTAAACTAATTGAATTAATATAACTAGTTTATTTTTAATAAATGCTTAGTTGAATTAATAGAAGTAGTTGAATTAATTGAATTAGTAAGTGATTAATGTTTCAACTAATATGAACATAGGAAATGTCGTCTGACGACGGAAAAAATTTCATTATGTGCGAATACTGTGAAGACCAGCGCGGCCAGTGCGACAGAAATTTCCTTTTTGATGGTAGGCAATTCAGCATCAAGCTGGATGAGACTTTTGAATTCGATACAGTAAGTCACAACGACAAGTCTGTTTTCGTAATTAAGCTTGACTTATATATGCTTCATTTGCCTGACTTATAATTTTTAATTTTCACTATTCTACTAGCGCATCCCGTGCCATGCAAGAATTTTTGTCTTGGATAAGATAGGTTTCAAAGATATGGAAACTATGGAGGTAAAGAGAGTTTACCTGAAAACTGAGCATGATGGTTATACTTTCAACGTCAAAGTATACAATACACACACGTACACCTATTTTGAATGCAAAACTTGGCAAGCACTATGCAAGGCTTATGCATTTGAGCCTGGTATGGTTATCACCTTTGATATTCGTCCGGAAGATGATATTGAAGGTAATAGAGACATATGGGTTGATGTGCAGACGCCTCCAATTCTACCATTATGTGAGTTCTTCTCAACTATATTTTAGTCTTTGATATTGCTTATTCAAAAATAACTGACAACTAATTTCTATTGACAGCTTATCTCCATTCAACCAAACATGTCTGACGCTTGGTAGACAAGACCTACTACTATCCCGGAGCTGAACTAAACTGCGAGGAGATAAGTCATTATGTTTCATGGCTTGAGGATCTTCATACTGTCAAGACAAATTTTCTTCCTGCACTTAGAAATGTTAGTACTCAAAACGTGCGACCAATAGTGATGGTATTGAACTACGGTCACATCTATTTAGGAATGATGGTAAGATATTTACTATTTGTCCTCAGTGCATATTTTGCATACATAATTTTTTTGCTAAACTTTCATTGCTAAGTATATTAATTAAGTACTATACAATGTTCTTCAACAGAGACTCCCGATGACAGTTGTGCCTCAGGGGATCGAGACTAAAGGTCAGATGTCAATTGTTAGCTTACGGCCAAGATATCCTGCATTGCACATGAATGCATTCAGGATTTCTAGAAGCGATGAATGCTTAATAATGAAAGATTGGAGGAAAATTGTTAATGATCGCAGAGAAGTACTAGGGGGCAGCAATGAGAAGCGCAGCCCATGATTAGGAGACAGGTTCATCGGCATGCTCCAGTATGATCAATCAGGAGAGCTATACATGTTCTATGCTATTTTACCAGAGAGAGTAGCTAGCAGGAGTGATTTAGCTAGTTCTTCATGCTGCTCTTAATTAGTACTTGTCATTTCATGTCCGTGTTCTTCGTTCTGAATTTAAGTGATTTGCTTTTGTGGTGTTATATATGAACGCTTATAATATCATGACAATCATGTTGAACTCGATCGATAATATTTTTGCTTCTGGTACAAGTGAATGTTTCTTCTTTCAGCTAGTAGTGCTGGTGGTGATTAGATAGCTAGTTAATTATTATATCAATTAATGAAAGAAACAGCAGATTAGTTTCAGCTGGATGGATCCTACCTAAGTGATCAAGTATATGCCATATCCGTATATATTATAGTTGATCAAGTATAATATGGATATGGCATATACTCTAGCTAGCTAGCTAGTAGAGATATCCAATAATGCATCCAGTCGAAACTAATCCGCGGTACTTTCATCTAATGATTTAACAACTCATTATAATGTAAAATAATCACTAAATTAAATTGAAAACACAAAATTAAAGAAAAACTAAAAAAACACCCAAACATTTAGTACCGGTTGGTGTTACCAACCGGTACTAATGCCCTCCACGCAAACGGGCCTGGCTCGTGCCACGTGATGGCACTTTAGCGCCGGTTCGTGACGAACCGGTACTAAAGGGAGGGGACCTTTAGTCCCCACTCTTTAGTGCCGGTTGGCGAACCGGCACTAAAGCCCGTTACGAACCGGCACTAAAGGCCGGTTCTGCACTAGTGGCCCTAGGGCAACAGTCAGTAACATCTCTCATCTTTCAAATATGTCGAACACTCTGTCTGGTGGTGGTATATATGGTGGACACTCTCGCACGGGAATTTTGACTTTCGGTGATTGTCAAGCTGGGCGAGTCCATCGTGTCTAACAAATGTATATCACAGGACGAACTCACC
>NW_025247466.1:0-2414 GCF_018294505.1 Triticum aestivum | reverse complement strand
TGGTCGATGTGGAAGCAGCGGAATGCTTGTGTCTTCAACCGAACAGAGCAACAGTTAGACGAGCAGGTCCTGGCAAACAACATCTTAGATGAAATTAAGGAGTGGAAACTAGCTAGAGGCGGAGTAGGTGGTTTACAACGTTTTGTGAGAGTGTAGTTTATTTTTTGTTGTTGTGGCGTCGGTGGGCTAATGACGGTGTTCGCACTACTATCAGCTTCTTGTAATCAAATTTCTCCCTTCTATAAAATTATGGCACGCATTTTGCGTACCCTCGAAAAAAAACTACTAGTACTCCCTCCGTTTTTTATTAACTCTGCATATTAGGTTTGACCGAAGTTTATTTGTTATTGTATATGTTATTATTTTTTGTTATAAACTTTGTGAGAGTTTGCAAAACGCCTTTGACCAATGCTAATAGGCGGACTTAAATAAAAATGGAGGGAGTACACATTTGTTTTCTTAGTTTGTAGTGGAATTAATCATTTGTTTTAACCGTGAAATAAACATATTAGGCTACTGACTTTGGATGTAATGGTTTATACAATTCAATAGTTAGAATCATTGTTGAATTCCAAGATGTATACGAGGTCAATAGTACTTCACAATATGCTCAAACTCCCATAATCCCTGTCAAATGAAATTTAAATGCATTTCATAGTTATTGCTTTGCAGGATGCAACAAAACCAACCATAACTCTACATGATCCATTATAAAGCAACATTTTGAACACATCCCAATGTGTGAATGAGACATGTAGAGAGATCTTGCAAAGATGGAGCAAACCTTACTAGAGAGAGTGAGAGAGAGAGAGAGAGGAAGAAGTTAGGTCTGTGAGAAAGATGGAGACATGTAATATACGTGAGATGCGTCTGCATCTGGTTTTTGTACATGTGGAAGAAGAAGAGACAACGGGTTTGATGAGAGAGATGGAAAAACGTGGATGAGAGGGGAAGGATCTCATGGGTTGAGGGATTGATAATTTTGTGTGGGAGAGGGGGGGGGGAGGAGTTAGTCAGCCTTCGTCACATCATCCTGCTTCCAAATGGCCCCGCATTCTCTAGTGCAGTGTGGTCGCTGATGACCCACAAGTATAGGGGATCTATCGTAGGCCTTTCGATAAGTAAGAGCGTCGAACCCAACGAGGAGCAAAAGGAAATGACAAGAGGTTTTCAGTAAGGTATTCTCTGCAAGCACTGAAATTGTAGGTAATAGATAGTTTTGTGATAAGATAAATTGTAACGGGTAACAAGCAATGAAAGTAAATAAGGTGCAGCAAGGTGGCCCAGTCCTTTTTGTAGAAAAGGACAAGCCTGGACAATTTCTTATAATGGGAAAAGCGCTCCCGAGGACACATGGGAATTATCGTCAAGCTAGTTTCATCACGCTCATCTGATTCGCGTTCGGTACTTTGATAATTTGATATGTGGGTGGACCGATGCTTGGGTACTGCCCTTACTTGGACAAGCATCCCACTTATGATTAACCCCTATTGCAAGCATACACAACTACAAAAGAAGTATTAAGGTAAACCTAACCATATCATGAAACATATGGATCCAAATCAGCCCCTTACGAAGCAACGCATAAACTAGGGTTTAAGCTTCTGTCACTCTAGCAACCCATCATCTACTTATTACTTCCCAATGCCTTCCTCTAGGCCCAAATAATGGTGAAGTGTCATGTAGTCGATGTTCACATAACACCACTAGAGGAGAGACAACATACATCTCATCAAAATATCAAACGAATAGCAAATTCACATGACTACTAATAGCAAGACTTCACCCATGTCCTCAGGAACAAACGTAACTACTCACAAAGCATATTCATGTTCATAATCAGAGGGGTATTAATATTCATTAAGGATCTAAACATATGATCTTCCACCAAGTAAACCAATTAGCATCAACTACAAGGAGTAATCAACACTACTAGCAACCCACAAGTACCAATTTGTGGTTTGGATACCAGATTGGATACAAGAGATGAACTAGGGTTTTGAGAGGAGATGGTGCTGGTGAAGATGTTGATGGAGATTGACCCTCTCCCGATGGGAGGATCGTTGGTGATGACGATGGTGATGATTTCCCCCTCCCGGAGGGAAGTGTCCCTGGCAGAACAGCTCTGCCGGAGCTCTAGATTGGTTCCGCCAAGGTTCCGCCTCGTGGTGGCGGAGTTTCATCTCGTAAGCTTGCTCATGATTTTTTCCAGGGTAAAAGCCTTCTTATAGCATAAGATGGACACCGGAGGGCCACCAAGGGGCCCAAGAGACAGGGGGCGCGCCCAGTAGGGGTGGGCGCGCCCCCCACCCTCCTGGCCAGGGTGTGGGCCCCCTGAGGTGTTTCTTCCGCTCTATAATTCTTATTAATTCCAAAAATAAGTTTCATGGAGTTTCAGGATTTTTGGAGCAGTG
>NW_025247465.1:0-2414 GCF_018294505.1 Triticum aestivum | reverse complement strand
CTTATATCATGATAAATGTTTATTATTCATGCTAGAATTGTATTAACCGGAAAAATAATACATGTGTGAATACATAGACAAACAGAGTGTCACTAGTATGCCTCTACTTGACTAGCTCGTTAATCAAAGATGGTTATGTTTCCTAGCCATAGACATGAGTTGTCATTTGATTAACGGGATCACCTCATTAGGAAAATGACGTGATTGACATGACCCATTACGTTAGCTTAGCACCCGATCGTTTAGTATGTTGCTATTGCTTTCTTCATGACTTATACATGTTCCTATGACTATGAGATTATGCAACTCCCGTTTACCGGAGGAACACTTTGTGTGCTACCAAACGTCACAACGTAACTGGGTGATTATAAAGGTGCTCTACAGGTGTCTCCAAAGGTACTTGTTGGGTTGGCGTATTTCGAGATTAGGATTTGTCACTTCGATTGTCGGAGAGGTATCTCTGGGCCCACTCGGTAATGCACATCACTATAAGCCTTGCAAGCATTGTGACTAATGAGTTAGTTACGGGATGATGTATTACGGAACGAGTAAAGAGACTTGCCGGTAACGAGATTGAACTAGGTATCGAGATACCGACGATCGAATCTCGGGCAAGTAACATACCGATGACAAAGGGAACAACGTATGTTGTTATGCGGTCTGACCGATAAAGATCTTCGTAGAATATGTGGGAGCCAATATGGGCATCCAGGTCCCGCTATTGGTTATTGACCGGAGAGGTGTCTCGGTCATGTCTACATAGTTCTCGATCCGAAGGGTCCGCACGCTTAAAGTTATGATGACAGTTTTATTATGAGTTTATGTATGTTGATGTACCGAAGGAGTTCGGAGTCCCGGATGAGATCGGGGACATGACGAGGAGTCTCGAAATGGTCGAGACGTAAAGATCGATATATTGGACGACTATATTCGGACTTCGGAAAGGTTCCGAGTGATTCGGGTATTTTTCGGAGTACCGGAGAGTTACGGGAATTCGTATTGGGCCTTAATGGGCCATTCGGGAAAGGAGAGAAAGACCCCAAAGGGTGGCCGCACCCCTCCCCATGGGCTAGTCCGAATTGGACTAGGGAGGGGGGGCGCCCCCTTCCTTCTTTCTCCTTCCCCCTTCCCTTCTCCTACTCCCACAAGGAAAGGAGGAGTCCTACTCCCGGTGGGAGTAGGACTCCCCCCTTTGGCGCGCCTCTCCCTTGGCCGGCTGCCTCCTCCTTGCTCCTTTATATACGGGGGCAGGGGGGCACCCCATAGACACAACAATTGATCCTTGAGATCTCTTAGCCGTGTGCGGTGCCCCCCTCCACCAAATTACACCTTGATAATACCGTTGCGGAGCTTAGGCGAAGCCCTGCGTCGGTGGAACATCATCATCGTCACCACGCCGTCGTACTGACGAAACTCTCCCTCAACACTCGGCTGGATCGGAGTTCGAGGGACGTCATCGAGCTGAACGTGTGTAGAACTCGGAGGTGCCGTACGTTCGGTACTTGATCGGTCGGATCGTGAAGACGTACGACTACATCAACCGCGTTGTGATAACACTTCCGCTGTCAGTCTACGAGGGTACGTGGACAACACTCTCCCCTCTCGTTGCTATGCATCACCATGATCTTGCGTGTGCGTAGGAAATTTTTTGAAATTACTACGTTCCCCAACAGTGGCATCCGAGCCAGGTTTTATGCGTTGATGCTTTGCACGAGTAGAACACAAGTGAGTTGTGGGCGATATAAGTCATACTGCTTACCAGCATGTCATACTTTGGTTCAGCGGTATTGTGAGATGAAGCGGCCCGGACCGACATTACGCGTACGCTTACGCGAGACTGGTTTCACCATTCGGAGCACTCGTTGCTTAAAGGTGATTGGCGGGTGTCTGTCTCTCTCACTTTAGTTGAACCGAGTGTGGCTACGCCCGGTCCTTGCGAAGGTTAAAACAGCACCAACTTGACAAACTATCGTTGTGGTTTTGATGCGTAGGTAAGAACGGTTCTTGCTAAGCCCGTAGCAGCCACGTAAAACATGCAACAACAAAGTAGAGGTCGTCTAACTTGTTTTTGCAGGGCATGTTGTGATGTGATATGGTCAAGACATGATGTGATATAATGTGTTGTATGAGATGATCATGTTTTGTAACCGAGTTATCGGCAACTGGCAGGAGCCATATGGTTGTCGCTTTATTGTATGAGATGCTATCGCCATGTAATAGTTTTACTTTATCACTAAACGGTAGCGATAGTCGTAAAAGCAATAAGTTGGCGAGACGACAACGATACTACGATGGAGATCAAGGTGTCGAGCCGGTGACGATGGTGATCATGATGGTGCTTCGGAGATGGAGATCACAAGCACAAGATGATGATGGCCATATCATATCACTTATATTGATTGCATGTGATGTTA
>NW_025247464.1:0-2414 GCF_018294505.1 Triticum aestivum | reverse complement strand
TTTTTTGCTGTATTTAGTGTTTCTTTGTGAATATTTTTGCTTTAGGTACAAAAAATTACAAACTTTCTGTTAGTGCCGGTAGATTTCAAATTTGAATAGTTTAAATTTTGAATTATTTGAAATTTGTGTGAATCACTAGTTTGTGAATAACTTAACTTTGAAAAAAGTTTTTTCAGTGATTCTTTTTTCTTATGTTTAATATTAGTGTGTTTTATCATTATATTCAATTTAGTAATGCTTAGGTTATTTAAAAAATGAAATGCCTTTGTAACAGTTCAGTTTTCGTCGGAAACCCTGATACTTCGAAAGAGATTGTCCATTTTGTACACGAAGTGCATCCAGTTTTTGCCGTAACCCTCTCTACTTTCTTGCACATGCTATTTGTATGAAATTATGACACCATGCCAACTTTCAACCTTTTCTGAGTTCATTTGAATTGCTTTTCAATTTGAGGGTCATTTAGCTGGAAAAAAAATCAGTAAATGCATGAAAAGAATTTGTTTGCACATAAAATTTCTTCGCGTTTCAAATGCCAAAACACATAACTACCCTAACTATTACAGAGATTCCCTCCTGGGTGTGAAACACAGAAGAAAGTGATGATAGTGAAGCCGATCACATCCTAGATCTTTGGGTGTGAAACTTTTTCTTTGCGTGTGTCCCTTTGCGCCGTAACCATGGAAAATCTTCATCATTTAATGGGATGCTCGGGTCAATATTCACTGTGAATGGAGCAATTTCATCAAACTTTTCATAATCTTCTGACTTGTCAGTCTTGTCATCCACTCCCACGATGTTTCTCTTCCCAGAAAGAACCATGTGCCGCTTTGGCTCATCGTACGATGCATTCGCTTCCTTAACTTTTCTTTTTCTTGGATTGGTAGACATGTCCTTCACATAGAAAACCTGTGCCACATCATTGGCTAGGACGAATGGTTCGTCTGCATACGCAAGATTGTTGAGATCCACTGTTGTCATTCCGTACTGCGGGTCTTCCGTTACCCCGCCTCGTGTCATATTGACCCATTTGCACCGAAACAAAGGGACCTTTAAACCACGTCGATAGTCAAGTTCCCATATGTCCTGTATATAACCATAATATGTTTCCTTTCCCGTCTTGGTTTCTGCATCAAAGCGGACACCACTGTTTTGGTTGGTGCTCATCTTATCTTGGGCGATCGTGTAAAATGTATTACCATTTATCTCGTACCCTTTGAAAGTCATTATATTCGAAGATGGTAACTGGGACAGCAAGTACAGGTCATCTTCAATAGAGGTGTGATGCATGGTACGTGTCTGCAACCAGCTGCCGAAACTCCTGGTTTGTTCACGTGTAATCCAGTCATCAGACCGCTCCGGGTGTTTGGAGCGTAGCAAATTCTTGTGTTCATCCATATACGGAGCCACCAAGGCGGAATTCTGTAGAACTGTGTAGTGTGCTTCAGTGAGAGAATGCCCGTCCATACATATTATTTGTTCCCCTCCTAGCGTGCCTTTTCCATCCAGTCTGCCCTTATGCCGCAATTCAGGAACACCAATCGGCTTAAGGTCAGGAATAAAGTCAATACAAAACTCAATGACCTCCTCATTTTGATGGCCCTTGGAGATGCTTCCTTCTGGCCTAGCACGGTTATGAACATATTTCTTTAAGACTCCCATGAACCTCTCAAAGGGGAACATATTGTGTAGAAATACAGGACCCAAAACGTTAATCTCTTCGCATAGGTGAACTAGGATGTGCGTCATGATGTTGAAGAAGGATGGTGGGAACACCAACTCGAAACTGACAAGACATTGCACCAAATCATTCTGTAACCTTGGTATGATTTCTGGATCGATTACCTTCTGAGAGATTGCATTGAGAAATGCACATAGCTTCACAATGGCTAATCGAACGTTTTCCGGTAGAAGCCCCCTCAATGCAACCAGAAGCAGTTGCGTAATAATCACGTGGCAGTCATGAGACTTTAGGTTCTGGAACTTTTTCTCTGCCATGTTTATTATTCCCTTTATATTCGACGAGAAGCCAGACGGTACCTTAATACTGAGCAGGCATTCAAAGAAGATTTCCTTCTCTTCTTTGGTAAGAGCGTAGCTTGCATGACCCTGATGTATGCCGTCTTCTCCGTGCATACGTTGCTGGTCCTCCCATGCCTCAGGTGTATCTTTTGTCTTCCCATACACGCCCAAGAAGCCAAGCAGGGTCACGCAAAGATTCTTCATCACGTGCATCACGTCGATTGCGGAGCGGACCTCTAGGTCTTTCCAATATGGCAGGTCCCAAAATATAGATTTCTTCTTCCACATGGGTGCGCGTCCGTCAGCGTCCTTTGGAACAGCTTGTCCGCCAGGACCCTTTCCAAATATCACCTTCAAATCCTTGACCATATCATGTACATCAGCACCAGTACGGT
>NW_025247463.1:0-2414 GCF_018294505.1 Triticum aestivum | reverse complement strand
CAATTCGGACCAGAGGGGGGCTGCGCACCTCCTTCCTTTCGGCCTCTCTCCTCTATTCCCGTATGGCCCAATAAGGCCCATTTACTCCCCGACGAATTCCCGTAACTCTCCGGTACTCCGAAAAATACCCGAATCACTCGGAACCTTTCCGAAGTCCGAATATAGTCATCCAATATATCGATCTTTACGTCTCAACCATTTCGAGACTCCTCGTCATGTCCCCGATCTCATCCGGGACTCCGAACTCCTTCAGTACATCAAAACTAATAAACTCATAATATAACTGTCATCGAAACCTTAAGCGTGCGGACCCTACGGGTTCGAGAACAATGTAGACATGACCGAGAACCGTTTCCGGTCAATAACCAATAGCGGAACCTGGATGCTCATATTGGCTCCTACATATTCTACGAAGATCTTTATCGGTCAAACCGCATAACAACATACATTGTTCCCTTTGTCATCGGTATGTTACTTGCCCGAGATTCGATCGTCGGTATCCAATACCTAGTTCAATCTCGTTACCGGCAAGTCTCTTTACTCGTTACATAATGCATCATTCCGTAACTAACTCATTAGCTACATTGCTTGCAAGGCTTATAGTGATGTGCATTACGGAGAGGGCCCAGAGATACCTCTCCGACAATCGGAGTGACAAAACCTAATCTCGAAATACGCCAACCCAACATGTACCTTTGGAGACACCTGTAGTACTCCTTTATAATCACCCAGTTACGTTGTGATGTTTGGTAGCACCCAAAGTGTTCCTCCGGTAAACGGGATTTGCATAATCTCATAGTTACAGGAACATGTATAAGTCATGAAGAAAGCAACAGCAACATACCAAACGATCAAGTGCTAAGCTAACGGAATGGGTCAAGCCAATCACATCATTCTTCTAATGATGTGATCCGTTAATCAACTGACAACTCTTTTGTCCATGGTTAGGAAAAATAACCATCTTTGATAAACGAGCTAGTCAAGTAGAGGCATACTAGTGACACTATGTTTGTCTATGTATTCACACATGTATTATGTTTCCGGTTAATACAATTCTAGCATGAATAATAAACATTTATCATGATATAAGGAAATAAATAATAACTTTATTATTGCCTCTAGGGCATATTTCCTTCAGTCTCCCACTTGCACTAGAGTCAATAATCTAGTTCACATCATCATGTGATTTAACACCAATATTCACATCTGTATGTGATTAATACCCATAGTTCACATCGTCATGTGATCAACACCCAAAAGGTTTACTAGAGTCAATAATCTAGTTCACATCTCTATGTGATTAACACCCAAAGAGTACTAAGGCATGATCATGTTTTGCTCGTGAGATAAGTTTAGTCAACGGGTCTGTCATATTACAGAGTCGTATGTATTTTGCAAATATTCTATGTCTACAATGCTTTGCACGGAGCTACTCTAGCTAATTGCTCCCACTTTCAATAGTATCCAGATTGAGACTTAGAGTCATCTGGATCGGTGTAAAAGCTTGCATCGATGTAACTCTTTACGACGAACTCTTTTATCACCTCCATAATCGAGAAACATATCCTTCTTATACTAAGGATAATTTTGACCAATGTCCAGTGATCTACTCCTAGATCACTATTGTACTCCCTTGCCAAACCAGGGCAGAGTATACAATAGGTCTGGTCCATAGCATGGCATACTTTTATAGAACCTATGACTGATGCATAGGGAATGACTTTATTCTCTTTCTATTTTCTGTCGTGGTCGGGTCTTGAGTCTTACTCAATTTCACACCTTTGCAACACAGGCAAGAACTCTTCCTTTGACTGTTCCATTTTGAACTATTTCAAAATCTTGACAAGGTATGTACTTATTAAAAAAACTTATCAAGTGTCTTGATCTATCTCAATAGATCTTGATGCTCAATATGTAAGCAGCTTCACCGAGGTCTTTCATTGAAAAACTTTTTATTCAAGTATCCTTTTATGCTATCCAGAAATTCTATATCAGAAATGCTACAGAGCTCCCACTCACTTTCTTGTAAATACAGGCCTTTCCAAAAGTCTGTATAAAACCATATGCTTTGATCAACTCAACAAAGCGTATATTCCAACTCCAAGATGCTTGCACCAGTCCATTGATGGATCGTTGGAGCTTGCACATTTTGTTAGTACCTTTAGGATTAACAAAACCTTCTGGTTGCATCATATACAACTCTTCTTTAATAAATCCATTAAAGAATGTAGTTTTGACATCCATTTGCCAGATTTCATAACATGTGACAATTGCTAACATGATTCGGACAGACTTAAGCATCGCTACAGTTGAGAAAATCTCATTGTAGTCAACACCTTGAACTTGTCGAAAACCTTTTTGTGACAAGTCGAGCTTTGTATATAGTAACACTACTATCAGTGTCCGTCTTCCTC
>NW_025247462.1:0-2414 GCF_018294505.1 Triticum aestivum | reverse complement strand
CCAGGCCATCCCTGACAATGAACCAACTTAGGCCAAAAGCCTAAGCTTGGGGGAGTACGTATTTCCCACCGACATTACATTTATGTTCACACACTCATTGCTAGATGTCGGTGCTCATACTCTTTCACTATATTATCCATGCTAGTTTATTTTCTTTTTCCTGTTTTCTTCTTGTGTGTTTGATAAACCTTAAGAAAAAAATAGTAGTAGTTTACTTTTCTTGCTGTCGTAATAATTAAAAGGAAAACCCCCAAAACAATTCCCGTTCTTCTTTTGCTTGTTGGGAGCTTTCCCATGTAAATAGTTTTATTTCTTTTCTTTTCTTTTCTTTGGGGGTCGATAGGAGAAGACCATAATTAAATTGTTGAATTGGCTCTTATATGCATTATTGTTGATTTAACCAAGATCCCATATTGCCTTGTCTTCTCCTGTTTATTGAATGCTCGCAGATTCCAACTTAGTCCAATGCACGTGCACTCTTATTATTATTCACATTGTTCGGTCGTGCAAGTGAAAGGCAATTATGATGATATATGATGGACTGACTGAGATGAGAAAAGCTGGTATGAACTCGACCTCTCTTGTTTTTGTAAATATGATGAGTTCATCGTTCTTGATTCAGCTTATTATGAATAAATATGTTTGCAATGACAATTGGAGATCATAGTTGCTCGTGCCATGCTTGATTAGCTATGAGTTATAATGATTTACCTTGCGTACCAACATGCTATTAAAATGGTTGTGATGTGGTATGATGGGGTGGTATCCTCCTTTGAATGATTTAAGTGACTTGACTTGGCACATGTTCACGCATGTAGTTGAAACAAATCAACATAGCCTTCACGATATTTATGTTCATGGTGGATTATATCCTACTCATGCTTGCATCCAATGTTTATTAATATGCATGTTCATGGCTGTTGTCGCTCTCTAGTTGGTCGCTTCCCAGTCTTTTGCTAGCTTTCACTTGTACTAAGCAGGAATACTGCTTGTGCATCCAATCCCTTAAACCCCAAAGTTATTCCATATGAGTCCACTATACCTTCCTATATGCGGTATCTACCTGCCGTTCCAAGTAAATTTGTATGTGCCAAACTCTAAACCTTCAAATAAACATTCTGTTTTGTATGCTCGAATAGCTCATGTATCAACTAGGGCTGCCCTTATCTTCCATGTTAGGCGGGTTATTCTCAAGAGGAGTGGACTCCGCTCCTCACTCACGAGAAAATGGCTGGTCACCGGGATGCCCAGTCCCATGCTTTATGCAAACTAAACCAACATAATTGCAAACAAAACTCCCCCTGGGACCTGTTGTTTGTTGGAGGCACTCGTTGTTTCGAGCAAGCCATGGATTGATGCTTGTTGGTGGAGGGGGAGTATAAAATTTACCATTTTGTTTGGGAACCGCCTATAATGTGTGTAGCATGGAAGATATCGCCATCTCTTAGTTGTTATGTTGACAATGAAAGTATACCGCTCAAAATATTATTTATCTCTATTTGAAAACCGAGCTCTGGCACCTTTGCAAATCTCTGCTTCCCTCTACGAAGGGCCTATCTATTTACTTTTATGTTGAGTCATCACCCTCTTATTAAAAAACACTAGCTGGAGAGCACATCTGTCATTTGCATTCATTACTGTTAATTTATATTGGGTATGACTATGACTGGATCTCTTTTACCATGAATTACAATATCTAGTCAGTCCTTGATCTTTGAAGGTGCTCTGCATTTATGTTTTGCGGTCTCAGAAAGGGCTAGCGAGATACCATCTTGTTATATTATATCATGATTGTTTTGAGAAAGTGTTGTCATCCGAGATTTATTATTATGGCTCGCTAGTTGATTATGCTATTGATATGAGTAAACATGAGACCTGAGAGTTATTGGAAATGTGGTTAGTCATGATCTTTGCCGAAAACCTGAATGCTGGCTTTACATATTTACAATAACAAGAGCAAACAGAGTTTGTAAAAGTTTTTCTTTATCATTTTCAGTTTGTCAACTGAATTGCTTGAGGACAAGCAATGGTTTAAGCTTGGGGGAGTTGATATGTCTCCGTCGTATCTACTTTTACAAACATTTTTGCCCTTGTTTTGGACTCTAACTTGCCTGATTTGAATGGAACTAACCCGGACTAACGCTGTTTTCAGCAGAATTGCCATGATGTTGTTTTATGTGCAGAAAACAAAAGTTCTCGGAATGACCTGAAACTCCACGGATCGTCTAGTTAAAAATAATAAAAAATCCTCACCAAAGATGAAGGCCAGGGGGCCCACCACCTGTCCACGAGGGTGGGGGGCGCGCCCCTACCTCGTGGGCCTCCTAGAGATCTTCCGACACCAACTCCGACTCTATATATTTGCTTTCGGGGAGAAAAAAATCAAGGAGAAGAAATCATCGCGTTTTACGATA
>NW_025247461.1:0-2414 GCF_018294505.1 Triticum aestivum | reverse complement strand
AAAAAGATGAAAACACTTTGAACCGAGAATGTGATGAGATGATCAATCTCCAAAAGAAAAGATTAATCCACATGAAGAAAGAAGAATAAGAATTACGTTATGCTTGTCCTCCACCAATTAAATCGATGAGAAACAATGGATTTTCATACTACTTATACTCGTTGGAAAAATTAAGGGGGAAATAGCGTCAAAACTTGAGAAAGTCTTCGTGAACCACCGGTAGGATTTGGAAAGAACGAATTAATTGATATGGTATCAACAGAAGGAATCTTGAACGCGCCACCGTAGGAATTCAAAATTGACTGACTAAAGAGAATGGATCATCAGGAAGGATTAGAAAAGCACAAAGATACTTGAGGGAATTAAGAGTCAAGAGAACGAAGGGACCGCGAGTTGATTGAAGAATACTTGAATGAAGCACCGAAAGAATATTGAGACGAACGAAAAGGAATGAATACAGAATAATCGGAGGACGGATTAAAAAAACTTAGAACAAAGAAATATTCCGAAAAGATGGCCTTCGGATGATCGAGACGAAAAAAAAACAACTCCTGAAATACTCCGGATGGATGAGAAAAGAATTTCTGGCAACCGAAATAATTTGAGAGGATAACATGAAGTAGAACCACAAATCTTCGAGAGAACGGACAAGATTTGAGAAAATTCTACTTCGGTCTTCAAATGTTGAGAATGACGACGAGAAAGAATACCAAAATTGTTGAGATACTCCGGAAGAATGAAAAGCGAAGAGGTTGAGCCAACAATGAAAATAATTAGAAATTGATCTTGGAAAAAAACGTCTGACTGATGAAAATCACACTTCGAAAAGGATTTGAGAATAACTCCGGGAAATTAGAAGAGTCAGGTAAGATCCTGGGAAAAACCTGTGGGTTAGGGCCCACCGAAAAGAAACACCGTTGAAAGATTGTTGGAGATAGAGATGATGCACTGGAACAATTGAAATACTTGAATGAGGTGATAACCTCAAATTAATTTGAACACAGACGAATCTCCTGAGATGTCTTCATCACTCCGGAATGATTAACTGACGAGAGGGGAACGAGCAACGGAAAACATTTGAGCCGAGGAAAGAATATAATCACTACCGAAAATTGGAATTGAATTCACCGGAGAAGAAAAAGAGATGAAGAATGTCGAACGAGGCAAAAATTCACCGATTGAAATAATTGACGGAAGACTAAAGAGGCTCCGCACGAATGAAATTGATGCTCGAAAGAGACTCAAGCTCCGGGAATAAAAAGGGGTGGGAGGGCGGGAAAACAATGATAACTTGGAAGGGGAAATCGACGAATAGCTTTCAAGAGAAAAACACCAGTTGAAATAATTGAGGAGAGAATGCAAAGGCTTCACACGAGTAAGATGGATACTCGATTACGAACTCCGATTCCGAGAAGAAAAAGGGTGGGCGGGTGGGAAAAACAAGGACAACTTCAGACAAGGAAAACAACATCGGAAGAGAAATAACTGAGGGCTGATCTTGCAAAAGATGACGAGGATCGAAAGCATTCAAAGAGAAATGCACCGGATAGGAAAAAGGATGGACAACGAACGAAAACTAACCACGTAATCCTAAAAAAATTTGAAGGGGAAGAGAAGTAAGTCGAAACACCTACGTCAAGATTTCTCACCAGAGCGACGAAGGGGTTGAGGAGTAAAAAGAATTCCTACTCTCCGATATAACTAGACTCAGAAAAAGTTTTCTTCTAGACTCAACTACGGCCAAACTACACGATCAAACAAGGGGGGCTCCTAGGGTCGGTCGAGGCTCTGATACCAACCTGTCACGCCCAATATGCGATACTATCCCAAAGAGACTCGAAGGCCCCACCAAGGATAGAACCGCATATTGAAACGCTTTTGCAAGGTGGATATCATTACATCAACATTACATAATATTTGGGGATACATACAAGGCATACAAATGCCGCAAGAATACATCAATACATCATACATAAGATCAACATCCGACTACGGATGAAACATAAACAGAAACTCAAACGACATCCACCCTGCTAGCCCAGGCTGCCGACCTGGAACCTATCCCCTGATCGAAGAAGAAGCAGAAGAAGAACTCCAAAACAAGTAAACATCGCTCTCGCGCCATGATCATCGCAAAACCCTGTACCTGCAACTGGTGGTGTAGTAATCTGTGAGCCACGAGGACTCAGCAATCCCATTACCATGGGTTTCAAGACTAGCAAAGCTTAATGGGAAAGGAAAGGGTAAGTGGTGAGGTTGCAGCAGCGACTAAGCATGTATGGTGGCTAACTTACGCAAACAAGAGCGAGAAGAGAAGCAATGGAACGTTCGTGAACTAGCCATGATCAAGAAGTGATCCTGAACTCCTACTTACGTCAGACAAAACCCAGAAACCGTGTTCACTTCCCGGACTC
>NW_025247460.1:0-2414 GCF_018294505.1 Triticum aestivum | reverse complement strand
GGAGCCACAGCAGGCCGGGGGAGGGGGGGCGAAGGGGAACACACACCTGCGAGGAAGCCGGATCCACACCCACCACGCGACGGCGGCGCCCAACACGCGACCAGCCAGGAGACCCCGACGGCAGCGCCACCGGTCTGCCCCGACCGCCCGGAGCAAACTTCCGGGAACGACCAGCCACAGGCCCCGGAACCACCACCGGCACACCCAACGGCGGGGCGCACCCCTCCGAGCCGGAGTCAGAGGCCTAATCCTCCAAATCGCCGAGCGCCCAGAACCGCGCGCTAAGGAAGGGCGCCGACGCCAAGGGAGCCAGCGACGGGGACGGCGAACGCCCAGAGCAGGAGCCGCAGGCCCGCGCCACCGAGGGCAGGCGGGGGGGAGGGGGGAGAGGGAGGGGCGAGGGGGCCATGGCCACCGGCAGGGGAGGGGACGGAGGGGGACAAGGGGAGGACAGCCATCCTCTGTTTTTGTCGCACAAGGGATTCCTCATCTAATTCTCCATCCTTTAACACTTGATCTTGAGGGTGAAAATGTCCATGCATGGCATGTGGTTGCTTCTTCTTCCTGAGAGAGGCTCGCATTCTGTCCAGGTTGCCGCGCATGAGCGCCCACGTCTTCTCCCCGTACTTCACAGCACCGATGGCCAACATCAAGGTGGAGGCAAGCCGGAGCAATGTGCCCATGTCCGCGATAATACTCGTAGAGGACATACACGGCTCCGGACACCTGAAGGATGGCATTCAGCAAGTGCCGCTTCCAGAGCTCGTTGTCCTCCAAAGAGGAGGCGGTGATGTTGTCCGGGCCTCCGAGGTGCAGCAGGAGGAATGACGCCCAGAACGTGACAATCGGGTGTGCGCCTGCAGCGCCTGCGAGGGAGAGGTGGCCGAGGGCGTATGTGGCGGTGCAGTCAGCCAGCTGATACGCCAGCCAGAGCAGGAACCGCAGCACCGGGTGGCCTCCACGCCTGCGGATCCCGGCAAAGAGGAAGAGGGCGATCTGGAGCCCGAGGATGAAGATCACCAGGATCTGGATGGCCCAATGGTTCCAGATGTCCCGTGGCCAAGCAGTAGCAGCCATTGCTCCTGTCCGCACGGTGCGGCCGGATGACTGGAAGTACCTGCAGTTTCACGAAATATGTACGCAAATCACTATAAGCTACACCCGTGCTCTTAACTAAGTGTACGTACGTAAATATAGGATACATACTGTCGTCAAAAATCGGTCCATCTTCGGCCGAGACGAGGATGCGGCAGGTAGCGAAGAAGGCAAAATTTGAAGATGATCAGACTCGTTACTCTTGTCTTGACCCCAACCAACTAGTAGTAGCTACTAATCTTAGGATTAGGAAGCGATCAAAATAATGGTACTGAGGACGGGCTCAACGGACGGGCCCACTGGAGCCCTTTTTCCAAACGATAAAAAAAAAGATATTTCCAAGATTCATGAAAATTCAAAAACAAGCCAGTGAAAGCTTGTATGTATTTGCGATGGATCTGTACAATTTTGTTCAAAATATTATGATTCGCAAGCTCCCAAAATAAAATAATCCTGGCCCAACAATGAAAAACTGGCCCATATTTATGCACATATTTTTTTTTGTCTACACTACCTATGAAAGTACTTCTTCCATAAAGAAATATAAAAGCGTTTAGATCACTACTTTAGTCTACACAAAAAAAAATCGCTACATTAGTGATCTAAACACTTATATTTCCTTACAGAGGGAGTATATTGTTATTAAATTTTTCTTGAATATGTTATATTTGTATTTGTGCATGTACAAATTTTTTTAAAATTCTTTTGTGATGTGGAAATATGTTTCTTAAAAAAGTACTGCAATAAGCTTGTCCTCATTTCACAATTTTCGATGTCTTTCTTGTTTTTTTAGGTGTTGGGAAGAATATTTTGTGAGGTGGCTAAGGTTAATTTGGACATCAGTTCTATTGAGTTAGCTTAAGAAATAAAACTTGTGACTTGTTCCTTGTAAAAGAAGGCAGTGAAATCTTGCTGTCTCGCCGATAGTGCGAGTCATCTACTCCCTCCGGTCCTTTTTAGTCTGCATATAAGTATTGTCTGAAGTCAAAGTATCTCTACTTTGACTAAACTTATAGAAAGAACTATCAATATTCCCAATGCCAAATCAATATTGTTAGATTCATTATGAAATATAGTTTCATAGTATATATACTTGGTAATGTAGTTGATATTTTTTAATATAAATTTGTTCAAACTTTGTAAAGTTTGACTTGACACAAATCTAATACACAGAGTAAAATGAACCAGATGCAGTATAACGGAATGGCATGAGGAAGCAACATAATCCTTTTTGTAGTAGCTGCAGCTGCAATCATTTTTTATGATAAAAAAATGATTGTAGCAGGAACAACTACAAAAAGGATCCATCGCAAAAAAAA
>NW_025247459.1:0-2414 GCF_018294505.1 Triticum aestivum | reverse complement strand
CGTTTCCGAGAGGCACGGCCGTGACTCTCGCGAAAGCACAACCGTGCCCCTCGCGAAAGCAAAACTGTGACTCTCGCGTAAGAAAAAAAACAGAAAACGCGTATTTTTTTCACTTTTCGAGAGGCACGGCCGTGACTTTCGCGTAACCACAACCGTGCCTCTCGCGGAAGCAAAACCGTGACTCTCACGAAAGAAAAAAAACAAAAATGAAGAAGAACAAAAACACAAAGGACACAAATCATGTGAACAAAACAAAAATCGAGGTATACCGATATTTGTTGAAGAAGAAAGATGGGATGCCAACCGAGGCATCCCCAAGCTTAGATGCTTGAGTATCCTTTGAAATATTTACTTGGGGTGCCTTGGGCATCCCCAAGCTTGAACTCTTGCCTCTCTTTATTCTTCTCATATTGGTAGCTCCTCGACCTTCGGACACTTCATCCACACAAAACTTTAACAAAAACTTGTGAGATCCGTTAGTGTAATAAAGCAAATCACTACCTTTAGGTACTGTAATGAACTCATTCTTTATTTATATTGGTGTTAAAACTACTGTATTCCAACTTCTCTATGGTTTATACCCCCCGATACTAGCCATAGATTCATCGAAATAAGCAAACAACACACGCAAAACAGAATTTGTTAAAAACAGAACAGTCTGTAGTAATCTGGAAGTTTGGTAAACTTATGTAACTCCTAAAATTATGTAAATTTGAAAATTTGAAAAATTTGTACAGAAGTAATGTGCAAAAAGTTTCAGACCCATTTGACTCTCCAGTAAAAAATGTAAATTCAAGCACTACAGCCAAAGTTTTTGTTTTTGTTCTGCACATAGTAAACAAGCAATCTAATCATCCTAAAACCAAAGCTTGGCACATTATTTTTATAATACAAAGAATATATACAAGGAGATAATTACTTGCAGAGAAACTTCCATGAAAAATTCTACATTGTTTCCGTGAGCATGAACACAAGTGCTCAAGGTCGACCCTCACTTCTTCAATGCATAACTTTCCAATCACTTACCTTTTTGAAAAACTTTTTAGGCATGAGAGGCAAGTAAATTTTTTTGTATTTTCATTCTTTTAAAAAATTTTGTATGTTTCACCCACAACTAAACAGAAACAAAAAGGAAAAACAAAATCTACTTAGTGAAGAAAGCAAACAAGCACACACGAGAATATCAACCCCACGCTATTGCTCCCCGGCAACGGCGCCAGAAAAAAGCTTGATGTCTACTACGCAACCTTCTTCTTATAGACGTTGTTGGGCCTCCAAGTGTAGAGGTTTGTAGGACAGTAGCAAATTTTCCTCAAGTGAATGACCTAAGGTTTATCAATCCGTGGGAGGCGTAGGATGAAGATGGTCTCTCTCAAACAACCCTGCAACCAAATAACAAAGAGTCTCTTGTGTCCCCAACACACCCAATACAATGGTAAATTGTATAGGAGCACTAGTTCGGCGAAGAGATGGTGATACAAGTGCAAGATGGATGGTAGATATAGGTTTTTGTAAACTGAAAATATAAAAACAGCGAGGTAACTAATGATAAAAGTGAGCACAAACGATATTGCAATGCGTTGAAACAAGGCCTAGGGTTCATACTTTCACTAGTGCAAGTTCTCTCAACAATAATAACATAATTGGATCATATAACTATCCCTCAACATGCAACAAAGAGTCACTCCAAAGTCACTAATAGCGGAGAACAAACAAAGAGATTATTGTAGGGTACGAAACCACCTCAAAGTTATCCTTTCTGATCGATCTATTCAAGAGTCCGTAGTAAAATAACACGAAGCTATTCTTTCCGTTCGATCTATCATAGAGTTCGTACTAGAATAACACCTTAAGATACAAATCAACCAAAACCCTAATGTCACCTAGATACTCCAATGTCACCTCAAGTATCCACGGGTATGATTATACGATATGCATCACACAATCTCAGATTCATCTATTCAACCAACACAAAGAACTTCAAAGAGTGCCCCAAAGTTTCTACCAGAGAGTCAAGACGAAAACGTGTGCCAACCCCTCACTAGTAGAAAACAGGGCTTTGGTCACAGGGCAGTTTCCACATTAGCCCCGGTTCAGTCACGAACCGGGACTAATGCGAGCATTGGTCCCGGTTCGTGAGCCCAGGGGGCCGGCCGGGGCCTCGTGGGCATTGGTCCCGGTTTGTATGGACCCTTTCGTCCCGGTTGGTGGTACAAACCGGGACCAATGGGCCACGCTCCTGGCCCACCACCCTTTAGTCCCGGTTCATACCACAAACCGGGACTAAAGGGCTGGTCCTAGTTGCGGCCAGTGTTTAGTCCCACCTCGCCAACCGAAGGGGGCTCACACCAGTTTATAAGGCCGTCCCTGTCTGCCTTTTAAAGTGAAAATAGATGCCCTTATACAGGGAATTT
>NW_025247458.1:0-2414 GCF_018294505.1 Triticum aestivum | reverse complement strand
CGTTTCCGAGAGGCACGGCCGTGACTCTCGCGAAAGCACAACCGTGCCCCTCGCGAAAGCAAAACTGTGACTCTCGCGTAAGAAAAAAAACAGAAAACGCGTATTTTTTTCACTTTTCGAGAGGCACGGCCGTGACTTTCGCGTAACCACAACCGTGCCTCTCGCGGAAGCAAAACCGTGACTCTCACGAAAGAAAAAAAACAAAAATGAAGAAGAACAAAAACACAAAGGACACAAATCATGTGAACAAAACAAAAATCGAGGTATACCGATATTTGTTGAAGAAGAAAGATGGGATGCCAACCGAGGCATCCCCAAGCTTAGATGCTTGAGTATCCTTTGAAATATTTACTTGGGGTGCCTTGGGCATCCCCAAGCTTGAACTCTTGCCTCTCTTTATTCTTCTCATATTGGTAGCTCCTCGACCTTCGGACACTTCATCCACACAAAACTTTAACAAAAACTTGTGAGATCCGTTAGTGTAATAAAGCAAATCACTACCTTTAGGTACTGTAATGAACTCATTCTTTATTTATATTGGTGTTAAAACTACTGTATTCCAACTTCTCTATGGTTTATACCCCCCGATACTAGCCATAGATTCATCGAAATAAGCAAACAACACACGCAAAACAGAATTTGTTAAAAACAGAACAGTCTGTAGTAATCTGGAAGTTTGGTAAACTTATGTAACTCCTAAAATTATGTAAATTTGAAAATTTGAAAAATTTGTACAGAAGTAATGTGCAAAAAGTTTCAGACCCATTTGACTCTCCAGTAAAAAATGTAAATTCAAGCACTACAGCCAAAGTTTTTGTTTTTGTTCTGCACATAGTAAACAAGCAATCTAATCATCCTAAAACCAAAGCTTGGCACATTATTTTTATAATACAAAGAATATATACAAGGAGATAATTACTTGCAGAGAAACTTCCATGAAAAATTCTACATTGTTTCCGTGAGCATGAACACAAGTGCTCAAGGTCGACCCTCACTTCTTCAATGCATAACTTTCCAATCACTTACCTTTTTGAAAAACTTTTTAGGCATGAGAGGCAAGTAAATTTTTTTGTATTTTCATTCTTTTAAAATTTTTTGTATGTTTCACCCACAACTAAACAGAAACAAAAAGGAAAAACAAAATCTACTTAGTGAAGAAAGCAAACAAGCACACACGAGAATATCAACCCCACGCTATTGCTCCCCGGCAACGGCGCCAGAAAAAAGCTTGATGTCTACTACGCAACCTTCTTCTTATAGACGTTGTTGGGCCTCCAAGTGTAGAGGTTTGTAGGACAGTAGCAAATTTTCCTCAAGTGAATGACCTAAGGTTTATCAATCCGTGGGAGGCGTAGGATGAAGATGGTCTCTCTCAAACAACCCTGCAACCAAATAACAAAGAGTCTCTTGTGTCCCCAACACACCCAATACAATGGTAAATTGTATAGGAGCACTAGTTCGGCGAAGAGATGGTGATACAAGTGCAAGATGGATGGTAGATATAGGTTTTTGTAAACTGAAAATATAAAAACAGCGAGGTAACTAATGATAAAAGTGAGCACAAACGATATTGCAATGCGTTGAAACAAGGCCTAGGGTTCATACTTTCACTAGTGCAAGTTCTCTCAACAATAATAACATAATTGGATCATATAACTATCCCTCAACATGCAACAAAGAGTCACTCCAAAGTCACTAATAGCGGAGAACAAACAAAGAGATTATTGTAGGGTACGAAACCACCTCAAAGTTATCCTTTCTGATCGATCTATTCAAGAGTCCGTAGTAAAATAACACGAAGCTATTCTTTCCGTTCGATCTATCATAGAGTTCGTACTAGAATAACACCTTAAGATACAAATCAACCAAAACCCTAATGTCACCTAGATACTCCAATGTCACCTCAAGTATCCACGGGTATGATTATACGATATGCATCACACAATCTCAGATTCATCTATTCAACCAACACAAAGAACTTCAAAGAGTGCCCCAAAGTTTCTACCAGAGAGTCAAGACGAAAACGTGTGCCAACCCCTCACTAGTAGAAAACAGGGCTTTGGTCACAGGGCAGTTTCCACATTAGCCCCGGTTCAGTCACGAACCGGGACTAATGCGAGCATTGGTCCCGGTTCGTGAGCCCAGGGGGCCGGCCGGGGCCTCGTGGGCATTGGTCCCGGTTTGTATGGACCCTTTCGTCCCGGTTGGTGGTACAAACCGGGACCAATGGGCCACGCTCCTGGCCCACCACCCTTTAGTCCCGGTTCATACCACAAACCGGGACTAAAGGGCTGGTCCTAGTTGCGGCCAGTGTTTAGTCCCACCTCGCCAACCGAAGGGGGCTCACACCAGTTTATAAGGCCGTCCCTGTCTGCCTTTTAAAGTGAAAATAGATGCCCTTATACAGGGAATTT
>NW_025247457.1:0-2414 GCF_018294505.1 Triticum aestivum | reverse complement strand
TTTTTGCCTATTTCAGTGTTTCAAAGAAACGGAATATCAAATGGAGTCCAAACGGAATAAAATCTTCGGGAACTTGATTTTCTCACCGAACGTGATCCAGGAGACTTGGACCCTGCTCCAAGGAACAAAAGAGGCGGTCACGAGGGTGGGGGCGCCCCCTCCTAGGGCGCGCCCCCCTGCCTCATGGGCCCCTCGTTGCTCCTCCGGCGTACTTCTTCCTCCTATATATACACACGTACCCCCAAACGATCAGAAGAGGAGCCAAAAACCTAATTCCACCGCTGCAACTTTCTGTATCCACAAGAACCCATCTTGGGGCCTGTTCTGGAGCTCCGTCGGAAGAGGGCCGTCATCACGGAGTGCTTCTACATCATCCTAGCCTCTCCGATGAAGTGTGAGTAGTTTACCTCAGACCTTCGGGTCCATAATTAGTAGCTAGATGGCTTCTTCTCTCTCTTTGAATCTCAATACAAAGTTCTCCCCCCCTCTTGTGGAGATCTATTCGATGTAATCTTCTTTTTGCGGTGTGTTTGTTGAGACCGATGAATTGTGGGTTTATGATCAAGTCTATCTATGAATAATATTTGAATCTTCTCTGAATTATTTTATGTATGATTGGTTATCTTTGCAAGTCTCTTCGAATTATCCGTTTGGTTTGGCCAACTAGATTGGTAGTTCTTGCCATGGGAGAAGTGCTTAGCTTTGGGTTCGATCTTGCGGTGTCCTTACCCAGTGATAGAAGGGGTAGCAAGGCACGTATTGCATCGTTGCCATCGAGGATAACAAGATGGGGTTTATTTCATATTGCATGAATTTATCTCTCTACATCATGTCATCTTGCTTAAGGCGTTACTCTGTTTTTAACTTAATACTCTAGATGCATGCTGGATAGCGGTCGATGAGTGGAGTAATAGTAGTAGATGCAGAATCGTTTCGATCTACTTGTCACGGACGTGATGCCTATATACATGATCATGCCTAGATATTCTCATAACTATGTTCAATTCTGTCAATTGCTCAACAGTAATTTGTTCACCCACCGTAGAGTACTTATGCTCTTGAGAGAAGCCACTAGTGAAACCTATGGCCCCCGGGTCTATTCTCATCATATCAATCTCCATCACTTTAATCTTGCTTTGCTTTTTTACTTTGCTTTTACATTTTACTTTGCATATTTATACCAAAAATATTATATCTATCAGATCTCACTCTCGTAAGTGACTGTGAAGGGATTAACAACCCCTAATCGCGTTGGTTGCGAGTAGCTATTGCTTTGTGCAGGTACGAGGGACTTGAGCGTGGCCTCCTACTGGATTGATACCTTGGTTCTCAAAAACTGAGGGAAATACTTACGCTACTCTGTTGCATCATCCCTTCCTCTTCGCAGAAAACCAACGCAAGCTCAAGACGTAGCACTGCCCAGGCCCAAACCATTGCGAGGAACAATCCGTCATGGACTAATGCCACGTAGGATTTTCAGTTGACCAATTCGAATGATGTGGCAGCATACGTGGATATTATTTTGCATCACATGAATCGTCATGGACTTTGGCACAATTTAAAGGGTGATTTAAATTTGGCTGGGCCCATTTCCTTTGGACAAAATTTGACCCAGTACGTTGTTAGCATTATGCATTACCCAAATCCTACCAATTTTGGCCCAACAAAAAAATATTTGCAAAGTGTCAAACATTACATATTTTATGCTGCCATCAGCATGTATCTACAAAATAGCAGTTTACAAAATCATGTATGAAATGATAACTTGTAGCATAGATTGACAAATTACATCACAGCATATATTGACAATATATATCACAACAGGGTTAGGAACCGGTACTGTCCATTTTACATCAACAGAGCACATAAACTACTGTTATTCAAGCTATTGCGGTTGGTGCCCTTGATGGCAACTATCATGTAATGGTGGATTGTGATGGGCAGCACCAAGTAGCCCACTATCCGATCTTACCTAGCATATTTACAAGAATATTAGACGTTTGTAATTATGAATAGATAGTAGAAATAAGAGAATTGGCAACAAATATAAAAATGAATTACATGCTGTCCAAAATTCTTCAATCTTATAGTGCCTACAAATGAGAATAACATTGTATCTACTATAAAACAAGAGTGAACATGAGGTTGCTTCAAATTAATCCAAAGAAAAGTGTGTCAAATGAAAAAGTAACAAAACACACATCACAGAACTCCAAGTACTATAGCAGTAGTAGTTGAGACCATATAAACCCGGAAACAACAATGAAATGAACTGAACCAGTATATATTTATACAAGGTGACAACAGTAGCAAACCACATTAGCTTGCACAAGAACTACAAATTTAGTCTATACATGGCTTAAAATTTATTTCACGATTATTAAGGTACAAGCCAAATCAGAACACATGAACAA
>NW_025247456.1:0-2414 GCF_018294505.1 Triticum aestivum | reverse complement strand
TTTTTGCCTATTTCAGTGTTTCAAAGAAACGGAATATCAAATGGAGTCCAAACGGAATAAAATCTTCGGGAACTTGATTTTCTCACCGAACGTGATCCAGGAGACTTGGACCCTGCTCCAAGGAACAAAAGAGGCGGTCACGAGGGTGGGGGCGCCCCCTCCTAGGGCGCGCCCCCCTGCCTCATGGGCCCCTCGTTGCTCCTCCGGCGTACTTCTTCCTCCTATATATACACACGTACCCCCAAACGATCAGAAGAGGAGCCAAAAACCTAATTCCACCGCTGCAACTTTCTGTATCCACAAGAACCCATCTTGGGGCCTGTTCTGGAGCTCCGTCGGAAGAGGGCCGTCATCACGGAGTGCTTCTACATCATCCTAGCCTCTCCGATGAAGTGTGAGTAGTTTACCTCAGACCTTCGGGTCCATAATTAGTAGCTAGATGGCTTCTTCTCTCTCTTTGAATCTCAATACAAAGTTCTCCCCCCCTCTTGTGGAGATCTATTCGATGTAATCTTCTTTTTGCGGTGTGTTTGTTGAGACCGATGAATTGTGGGTTTATGATCAAGTCTATCTATGAATAATATTTGAATCTTCTCTGAATTATTTTATGTATGATTGGTTATCTTTGCAAGTCTCTTCGAATTATCCGTTTGGTTTGGCCAACTAGATTGGTAGTTCTTGCCATGGGAGAAGTGCTTAGCTTTGGGTTCGATCTTGCGGTGTCCTTACCCAGTGATAGAAGGGGTAGCAAGGCACGTATTGCATCGTTGCCATCGAGGATAACAAGATGGGGTTTATTTCATATTGCATGAATTTATCTCTCTACATCATGTCATCTTGCTTAAGGCGTTACTCTGTTTTTAACTTAATACTCTAGATGCATGCTGGATAGCGGTCGATGAGTGGAGTAATAGTAGTAGATGCAGAATCGTTTCGATCTACTTGTCACGGACGTGATGCCTATATACATGATCATGCCTAGATATTCTCATAACTATGTTCAATTCTGTCAATTGCTCAACAGTAATTTGTTCACCCACCGTAGAGTACTTATGCTCTTGAGAGAAGCCACTAGTGAAACCTATGGCCCCCGGGTCTATTCTCATCATATCAATCTCCATCACTTTAATCTTGCTTTGCTTTTTTACTTTGCTTTTACATTTTACTTTGCATATTTATACCAAAAATATTATATCTATCAGATCTCACTCTCGTAAGTGACTGTGAAGGGATTAACAACCCCTAATCGCGTTGGTTGCGAGTAGCTATTGCTTTGTGCAGGTACGAGGGACTTGAGCGTGGCCTCCTACTGGATTGATACCTTGGTTCTCAAAAACTGAGGGAAATACTTACGCTACTCTGTTGCATCATCCCTTCCTCTTCGCAGAAAACCAACGCAAGCTCAAGACGTAGCACTGCCCAGGCCCAAACCATTGTGAGGAACAATCCGTCATGGACTAACGCCACGTAGGATTTTCAGTTGACCAATTCGAATGATGTGGCAGCATACGTGGATATTATTTTTCATCACATGAATCGTCATGGACTTTGGCACAATTTAAAGGGTGATTTAAATTTGGCTGGGCCCATTTCCTTTGGACAAAATTTGACCCAGTACGTTGTTAGCATTATGCATTACCCAAATCCTACCAATTTTGGCCCAACAAAAAAATATTTGCAAAGTGTCAAACATTACATATTTTATGCTGCCATCAGCATGTATCTACAAAATAGCAGTTTACAAAATCATGTATGAAATGATAACTTGTAGCATAGATTGACAAATTACATCACAGCATATATTGACAATATATATCACAACAGGGTTAGGAACCGGTACTGTCCATTTTACATCAACAGAGCACATAAACTACTGTTATTCAAGCTATTGCGGTTGGTGCCCTTGATGGCAACTATCATGTAATGGTGGATTGTGATGGGCAGCACCAAGTAGCCCACTATCCGATCTTACCTAGCATATTTACAAGAATATTAGACGTTTGTAATTATGAATAGATAGTAGAAATAAGAGAATTGGCAACAAATATAAAAATGAATTACATGCTGTCCAAAATTCTTCAATCTTATAGTGCCTACAAATGAGAATAACATTGTATCTACTATAAAACAAGAGTGAACATGAGGTTGCTTCAAATTAATCCAAAGAAAAGTGTGTCAAATGAAAAAGTAACAAAACACACATCACAGAACTCCAAGTACTATAGCAGTAGTAGTTGAGACCATATAAACCCGGAAACAACAATGAAATGAACTGAACCAGTATATATTTATACAAGGTGACAACAGTAGCAAACCACATTAGCTTGCACAAGAACTACAAATTTAGTCTATACATGGCTTAAAATTTATTTCACGATTATTAAGGTACAAGCCAAATCAGAACACATGAACAA
>NW_025247455.1:0-2414 GCF_018294505.1 Triticum aestivum | reverse complement strand
CCGAAGTGCCGTATTAAAAATATTAGCTCGGTTTGAGGGACTTGAATTCCATTACGTCAGATGAGGCAGTAACCAGGCAGCCGACATACTCGCTCGCATGGGTGCTAATTGTGACCCTGTCCCACCTAACACCTTTGTGGAAAGGCTTTTCAAGCCATCCGTAGTATGGCAGGGCGAGAGCAAAGAATCTAGTACGGACCTGGTCACACCCCTAGCGGCCCAACACAAGACAGATACCATCGAGGGATGGGATATAGAAATAACACCGTTTTCTCATGAGATCATGGCTGTTATCCCTCCATGAACCGAACCCTTCCTGGCCTACCTTAATAGGCAGGAGCTTCCCGACGATCAGAATGAAGCCCGTTGCATAGTTCGGCGCTCTAAAGACTTCAAAGTGCGCGAGGGTGAACTTTACAAAAAGAGCACTACCGGAGTCCTTCAAAGCTGCATCTCCGAAGAAGAGGGATGACAACTCTTGGAAGAAATACATGTGGTCTGGGCGGTCATCATGCTGCAGCTCGGGCCCTCGTAAGCAAACCTTTCAGGACATGTTTTCTCTGGCCAACGGCCCGGGCAGACGCATAGGCTCTTGTCCAACATTGTGTGGGCTGTCAGCTTTTTGCCAACCAAAGTCATATGCCTCCTACTACCTTAAGAACAATCGCCATTACCTGACCCTTCGTGGTCTGGGGGCTTGATATGGTTGGTCCCCTTAAAGGGGGTAGCCATGAAAAGAAATATTTACTGGTGATGGTCGATAAATTCACCAAATGGATAGAGGCCAAACCAGTAAAAACAGCTGAAGCAGGGCCAGTGATTGATTTTATATCCAGCGTGGTGCATCGTTACGGTGTCCCACACAGTATCATCACTGATAATGGATGCAATTTTACAGCTAATGTGGTGAAAACCTTGTGCGCTAAGTTGGGCATCAAACTCGACTATGCATCCGTCTACCACCATCAAACAAATGGCCAAATTGAACGGGCCAATGGTATGATCATGAGCGGCATTAATCCCAGAGTAGTGCGCTCCTTACAAGAATCCGATAAGCACTGGGTTGAGGAACTCAACTCCGTACTCTGGGGGCTGCCGACCACGCCCAATCGAACGACTTGATACACACCTTTCTTTATGATGTATGGCGTAAAGTTTGTATTGCCATGCGATATTATTCATGACTCACCTTGAGTGCGCATGTACGAAGAGCGAGAAGCCGAACTAGATCGGTAGGATGACCTAGACGGACTTCAAGAGGAGCACGACGTTGCAAAGGCTCGTTCCGCACTCTATCAACAACAGGCCAGGCGATACCAAAGTAGGGAAGTGCGGGCTAGGACATACAATGTCGGAGAATTTGTTTTACGCCTCCCGGGAAACAAAAAGGACAAGCTTAAACTAAAATGGGAAGGCCCCTTCATCATAGATGAAGTCCTTACAGGAAGATCCTATTGCCTTCGCAGTGAAGTGGATAATCGCCTTGAGCCTAACCCATGGAAGTCCACGCGACTCCTAAGATTTTACGCATAGTTCAACTTCTTTATATTTTAATTTGACTAGGGTTTTCCCTCCCCCTCTCCTTATTTGTTTTTCCTTTTTACATCCCAGGGAGTGTTCGGATCTACCGTACTATTATGGGTACACATCTTTAAATGTATACACCCCATTATACTTGGGAGCTTCTTTAAGGAAGCTTTTTACTAAAAGCTTACAGCTTACATTGTCTATGTCGATTGATTTATACATCTTTTCCCATTATATGCACCTCTACGACTTAAGTTTTTGCCAAGCTGGGTTGCCACGCTCCTGTGTTTATACCCTATGTTCCCGATTGTTCGGCTAGGGTGTAAAGGGAGTACCTCTGTGATTTTTACAACCGGGTTATCCAGACCTGTACCTCGGATGGGTGAAGCCAAAAGCTAGCATTCTTAAGGGAATAATTGGTCGGAAAAGAACGACGGACTATTTTGCGTCTGCAAACAAATATAGAATAGGACGTCCGTAATTTGAGTACAAGCCTAGGCATGCATACTTAACCATGTCGACCCATGGAAAGGAATGCCTACCAGAACTATTTTCCTTGGAAGATGTTCCTTATGCTAAGCAGTAATATAACATAACTCCCCAAACACATTTTGTCTGTTCGAGCAATATGACCGGATTGCCAGGTTTCCCGACATACTAAATGTTTCTTATAGTATCAGGAAACACTCCAACTTCTTGGTTAGGAGGTTAAAGCCGAAGGCCTGCGATGGCAAATTTCTATGAGTTCGGTTGGAGATAAAATTTTGTTGATAAAGTAAATTGTTACATAGAATCAAACACCTACTCTTTTTTACATCATCTATAAGACTATCTAGCTTGCAGCCTTCTTGTGAATATTTCGCCGCAATCATCACTTGGTCATATAC
>NW_025247454.1:0-2414 GCF_018294505.1 Triticum aestivum | reverse complement strand
TTCGTGAGCAAGCAAGTTGGATGCACACCCACTCAGTTTCTTTTGTTGAGTTTTCATACATTTATAGCTCTAGTGCATCTGTTGCATGGCAATCCCTACTCACTCACATTGATATCTATTGATGGGCATCCCCATAGCACGTTGATACGCCTAGTTGATGTGAGGCTATCTTCTCTATTTTGTCTTCTCCACAACCACCATTCTATTCCACCTATAGTGTTATATCCATGGCTCACGCTCATGTGTTGCGTGAAGATTGAAAAAGTTTGAGAACATCAAAAGTATGAAAACAATTGCTTGGCTTGTCATCGTGATTGTGCATGATTTAAATATTTTTGTGTGATGAAGATACAACATAGCCAAACTATATGATTTTGTAGGGATAGTTTTCTCTGGCCATGTTATTTTGAGAAGACATAATTGCTTGGTTAGTATGCTTGAAGTATTATTGTTTTTATGTCAATATTAAACTTTGGTTTTGAATCTTTCGGATCTGAATATTCATGCCACAGTAAAGAATATTACATTGAAAATTATGTTAGGTAGCGTTCCACATCAAAAATTCAGTTTTTATCATTTACCTACATGAGGACGAGCAGGAATTAAGCTTGGGGATGCTTTATACGTCTCCAACGTATCTATAATTTTGATTGTTTCATGCTATTATATTCTGTTTTGGATGTTTAATGGGCTTTAATATGCACTTTTATATTATTTTTGGGACTAACCTATTAACCGAAGGCCCAGCACAAATTGCTGTTTTTTTGCCAATTTTAGTGTTTCGCAGAAAAGTAGTATCAAACGGAATCCAAACGGAACGAAACCTTCGCTAGGATCATTTCTGGAATAAACGCAATCCAGGAGACGTGGATGGGAGGTCAAGGAAGCAATGAGGCGGCCACGAGGCAGGGGGCGCACCCAGGGGGTAGGTGCGCTCCCGCCCTCATGGGCCCCACGGAGCTCCACCGATCTACTTCTTTCGCCTATATATGCTCTTATACCCTGAAAACATCCAGGGGAGCAACGAAACAACTTATCCACCGCCGCAACCTTCTGTACCCGTGGGATCCAATCTGGGGGCCTTTTTCGATGATCTGTCGGAGGGGGATTCGATCACGGAAGGCTTCTACATCATCACCATAGCCTCTCCGATGTTGTGTGAGTAGTTTACCACATACCTTTGGGTCCATAGTTATTAGCTAGATGGCTTCTTCTCTCTCTTTGGTTCTCAATACACAGTTCTCCTCGATGTTCTTGGAGATCTATTCGATGTAATACTTTTTGCTGTGTGTTTGCCGAGATCCGATGAATTGTGGGTTTATGATCAAGATTATCTATGAACAATATTTGATTCTTCTTTGAATTCCTATATGCATGATTTGATGTCTTTGCAAGTCTCTTCGAATTATCGATTTAGTTTGGCCTACTAGATTGATCTTTCTTGCAATGGGAGAAGTGCTTAGCTTTGGGTTCAATCTTGCGGTGTCCTTTCCCAGTCACAGCAAGGGCAGCAAGGCACGTATTGTATTGTTGCCATCGAGGAGAAAAAGATGGGGTTTATATCATATTGCTTGAGTTTATCCCTCTACATCATGTGATCTTGCCTAATGCGTTACTCTCTTCTTATGAACTTAATACTCTAGATGCATGCTGGATAGCAGTCGATGTGTGGAGTAATAGTAGTAGATGCAGAATGTTTCGGTCTACTTGACACAGACGTGATGCCTATGTTCATGATCATGCCTAGATATTCTCATAACTATGCTCTTTTCTATAAATTGCTCGGCAGTAATTTGTTCACCCATCGTAATATATGCTATCATGAGAGAAGCCACTAGTGAAACCTATGGCCCCCGGGTCTACTTTCCATCATATAAGTTTCCGATCTATAATTCTAGTTACTATTTATTTTGAAATCTTTATTTTCCATTCTATACAACAAAAATACCAAAAATATTTATCTTATTATCTTTATAAGATCCCACTTTTGCAAGTGGCCATGAAGGGATTGACAACCTCTTTATCGCGTTGGTTGCAAGGTTCTTGATTATTTGTGCAGGTACTAGGCGACTTGGGTGTAGTCTCCTACTGGATTGATGCCTTGGTTCTCAAAAACTGAGGGAAATACTTATGCTACTTTGTTGCATCACCCTTTCCTCTTCAAGGGAAAACCAACGCATGCTCAAGAGGTAGCACTTCTGCTAGATAGATCTTGCGTGATCTTAGGATTTTTTTTGAAATACTACGTTCCCCAATAGGGACATGGATATCTTGCGATATCACAATATCTCTTATTTAATTAATGCATCTATACACTTGGTAAAGGGTGGAAGGATCGGCCTTTTTCCTGGTGTTTTGTTCCACCCTTGCTGCCCTAGTTTCCGTCGTACCGATGTTATGTTCCTTGATTTTGC
>NW_025247453.1:0-2415 GCF_018294505.1 Triticum aestivum | reverse complement strand
AGTGAGATCTACCAATAACACAGATCATTTGACTCTCCAGTTGTCATAGTACATTCTTTTTTTTATTTACTCTGAAATCATCAAATAGCTACTCCCAAGTAGGAAGCCGACCATGGAGAAGCTACTCTCATGCTTGTAAGTGTTCGAGGTACCCTATGCAAAGGCGTCAAAAAGTCAGCTTTAGGTTCCCTTCTCGTGGCATTTTCTGGAACTCTAATGGGTAATCATGACTACTTTTACAAAAATGACACCATAATCAGTGAACATGGGCTTACAACAGATCCTTATACAATCTTATGCCATGGAAAAATAATGTGTTCAGGTTATCACTTAACGTTCTCTATGGCTCTAAATATTTGAGAAAATAATATATTAATTCATGGTTTTGTTTATGACTTATTGAACCAAAACATCAAATTTACCTTAACCACAAGTCTGAAATTAATAGTAGAGTTAGTTCCAATTATAGTGCCACGATAAAGTGAGCTTATTTCATCTAAAAATATTACCGATTGCTTCTAACCACTAAGAGATAAAAGAAGAGAAACTAACAAATACACTCACCAAACCTTAAATAGCTCATTATCCAAGGCAATCTAACACTGAAAAGAGTTCTTTCTGCAATTTTTTTTGCTTGATCGCCATATTAAAATGTCGCCAATGAGCTAACCTTATGTTAATTCGATTTTTGCTTTGACCCACATAAAGAATTTTTTTCCATATTTGCTAATTTACTTGCTAACAATGGTATTTGATAGCAAATGAATCAAGGCTAGTACTGGAAGATAGTCATTTCATGTAAGAAAAGAGGACACACGAAAAAATTGCCACAACAATGCTTAGATGGGTAGGCAAGCTTTGTCTTTTACACGGTAGATGATAATCAATATAGTCAATTCTTTCAAATGGATACACATGACAAAGATATCATATGAAATTTTTTGGAAGTGTCAAACATGCATGCCTATCCTGTGATCCTAACTATTTGTCGATCAAATTAGCAGCAGATAGTATTTCATACCATGTGATTACTGACACTCAAAATTCAAAGCCACAAAGTTTCTTTCGGCCAACGATTGAGCTTCATTACTTGTCGATGGTTCTTTATCACTTTCATCCACTAGTAGCAAGGAATCCCTTATTTCTGGTAGTTGAGATTTTATAGCCTTGACACTATCAACATGACTATCCCAATGGTTAGATGGCAATGACATGAGAGTCAATCATGTTATGTTAGCTATGAAACTTTTCTGTTGTATTAGAATTAGCAAAAGTCGTATAGATGCGTTGGATAACTCCAAAAAATATGTTGCTTTTTAATAAGACTTTGCCATATCACATGGAGTCAAATTCATACTATGACAACCACAAGCTAAAGCTCTTTTATTTATCTACATATGTTTCTTTTGTGCCCCTACAAGTTTTCCATTCAAATTCAACACATTATCATATATCTGCCCTCTTACATTGTCCACATCAGGGTCAAGACTTCCCTTTTTACGACAACAAATAATCCGTATCCGAGAGTATCATTCACATCCAGTAAACCTAAGAAGGACTGATTAATGTAAAAATAACCTGAAGATGCATCATGTACCTAATTATCAAATACATATTTTCTTGGTGGCTTGCGTCAGGAGTACAATCAAGTATAACCAATAAGTACTTCGCTTATTTTTTCCTTTTCATTTATTTCAGACCTGATTGTAGCAGCGAGTAAATTTAACTCACTATAGATAGAATGACCAAGACATGCTCTTTGATAACTAGCTCAAATTGTAACATTTGAATTAGTCCTATTACCCCCACGAAATGCAATATTATGGTGTACAAGAAATTTTACCTTTTAAAGAATCGTGAACAAAACTTTTGTCCAATTCTCCCTTTCTCCGCTTAGAAACTTTATTGTTTTTTTATTCTTCTGCAACCTAAGGTGCAAGTCAGACCATGTAATCATATTTATGACTATGTTTTCTACTAGTTTCATGCTCTTTAAGTCTACTACCAATATTACTCCTTTGCTAAAACTCTAATTGGAAAACTACCCATGAGCCCCTATCTTAATACTTTGTATAAAATGCGGAAACTGCCTTTGGTGACCGAGCTCAGTGGAGGCCTCGAGATTCAAAATTTAAATTTCATTGAAATTCATATTTTTACATTTCAAAAAATTCTGGAAAAAAGTGCATATATACATGAAGGCATAACACATATGTGTGTAAATTTTCAGGGCAAAATACGTTGAAATGAGGGCTGTGCAAAAAAGACAAATCTAGGGCTATTTAACACATGATACTATTCATCCTCCCAGGCCAAGAGTTTATCTTTTTTGCACAGGTCGCATTTCAACATATTTCATCATGAAATTTTACACACATGTGGGTTACATCCTTACATACACGCATATTTTTTTTT
>NW_025247452.1:0-2415 GCF_018294505.1 Triticum aestivum | reverse complement strand
TGTGCGATATGTTAGAGACTGAGGCAATGATAATAGATTCTTTGTGTCTATGTGTGTGGAGGATAGAGAGAGACATGTACATGGGGCTTTGTGTTGTGTAACGTGGAGACACATATACATAATTAGAGAGTGAGTGTGTGAGATACACATGCGGACATGGGGAGAGATGAGGATCCAGATAAATGGGTGTTAGTGCGTGTCTGTGTGTGTTTGTGCATGCATTTGTGTGTGACAGGGAGAGAGTGTATGTGGAGTACAGAGACCATTGATGATGTAAACCTAGTATAAGGGAAGGGGGAATTGTGTGACATGTGTAGTAGCGAGATAGCACGGGTGCGGGCGGGGGGAGCAGACTATTTGGAATAGACATCGAGTGTGTGTGTGGGAGGAGAGGGGTGTGAGAGCGAGAGAAAGAGAGAGCTAGCGACGAGAGAGAGCTAGCGACGAGAGAGAGAGAGAGAGAGGGGCGAGAGGGGTCGTTTGTGTCCATAAATGGCGTATAGATATGGAGACAATGTTGATGTTGTCTGAAATTGGCCTATGAACGGAGACGCAGGGGAAGCGAGTCATCGTGTGTGTGATAGGGACTTCATGAGAGATCTAGAATAGATGGTGTAGAGAACAATATGCAAAATCGAGAACGATTATACATTAGGGAGCTATGCAAAGAGTCACGACATATATGTATACAGGGAAGGAGCTGGGGCGGGTCCGCATGTGGGAGAGATAGAAAGAGGAGAGTGGTGCACAAGGAGACAAAGTGTGCTTGTTTGAAGTGGGGGTGGTGTGTGAGGTGAGTATGCGAGAACCACATAACTAGGGAGATAGACGTTTGGGGGCGACGTTTTGTGTGTATGGGAAATATACACTCTACATAGTGCGTGTGCTTGGGTAAGAGAGATAACGGGAGACCTAGGGAGTGAGGGAAGAGATGTGTGCATGCCCGGGAGACAAAGTGATAGAGACCTATGATGGGATCCAGACTTTACAAGAGAGAGGGGTGTTAATGTGCTCGTGTGTTGGTGTCTGGGGGAGAGAACGACTTCTCTATGTGTGTGTGTGTGCAGTGGTGGTGGTGGGGGGGTGACTTCAGATAAAGAGTGAGGTGTATGTATTTGAGGGACTTTAGCATAACTGAGATATTGTGCACTCATGGTTGATCAATTTGTTTCACAGTTTGTACTATGAGATAACGATACTTTTGAACATGCGTGATATACCTTGATGTACCAGAATTACAAACCTAAGATTGGAATTTTGGAATTCGACTCCATCATTAGCTTTTGCAATTCATTTAAACGGAGGTACATTTTTTAAGTCGGAATTTCGTGATTTCAAATTCATATATCAAACCAAGAGATATACACATACGGGCATGTTCAAACTTTATAATCATTCACTTTATTCATACACATACACATTTTTGCTTTTGTCATCATATTTAGGATAAACACATTTGGAATTTCATTTGAATTGGACAGGCGCCGCAACCGTAGAATCGGAGCCGCTTCAGTGACGGCGACAGCCGACCCAAACTCAACCGCAACACGAGCACCATCGACTATCCTTAGCTATCAAGTATGACAATGATACCCATACGCCGCCGAGAATCAGGTACTATCATCCAACGGCTGGTGCCTACGTTCACTTTCCTAGCAGAAGCACCGCACCTATGAATTTCTTCAGGGCATCATTCCGTTTTTCATGAGACGCGTTATTCTGCTTGCACCTGTAGGGCCATAATTCTAGCAGTGAACATGTTACATGTGCTAAATTACATACCAGTGCACATCTATATCTATATCTGTACTTTATTTCTGTACTACTATATAGTGTACCAGTTTTGAGATGGATCCAGAGCATCAATCATAACCGTTGGTCTCCAAAATCCAAGAGCTAAGATCAGCCGGATTCGCCATGAACAGTAGACTGTTGTTGCCTCTACTGTGTTCTAGAATATTCATGTGGCCCTTCCAGGAAAAAAAGGCCCATATGTGATGCCTCATGGGCTATATTACTGCTTGAGCGCATGACGACTTGAGCCCAGATAAGAAGGTTTGGGAGGAGAATGGGAAGAAAAAATAATAGAGTAACATACATTTTTTAATGAACCTCCAGTATTTTAGATGTGAATGTACAGTTTTTTGTGTGAATATTAAAAACAATTGTGGGTGGAATTCCATTTATCAAAATCACTCCATTATACTTTTTTCGAGTCACACTCCAAAATCACTCCATTCTTTTAAGACTTGCATTGCACGTGCATACATACTAGTATTGTTAATATGCTTTAGTTTTGTTCTGATGCCACCTGTTGGTTCCATCAGACTGGTTAATGTTCTCTGTGCTTAATTACACATCAGCAAACTAGCATGTGGTTCCGCTGCTTTTTGTTTGTTTTACCCTACATTTTCT
>NW_025247451.1:0-2415 GCF_018294505.1 Triticum aestivum | reverse complement strand
GTGCAAAAGGGTGCATATTGGAATGGCAAACAATGTTGCCTAAGGAAGTTTTCATTTTCTTTGGACGAAAAAACCATTTTTCATGTTCCGAGTGCCCGAAAGGAGGTTTTTTTGTGAAGGAACTACCAAATAATTGTTGCAAAATTGGACCAAATCAATTTTCTAAAATACTAGGACATATTTAATGCACAATTGACAAAATGGTTGGGTGTAAAAAGTTTTGATCCACCTCTCGTGAAAAAGACAAATTTCCGCCGATTCAGTTGGTAGCGGGTCAAATTTGAACTGCAACTGCCTCATAGTTTGCTATTTATTTTTTACAAAAATCATTTCTAGGTACATAAGTATCTATTCAATCAGAGAAACACCAAAAGTTTTCCAAGATTCAACCACTAGCTAGGAACGGTCAAGCCCGCCGTTTTGACCGCATTTTGAAACGGGCATAAAAAATTCAAAAAAAATCAAAAAATTGGGAAACCTTCGTATTGTGTCATTATATGTGGCAAAGTTCCCAAGAAAAATAATAAACTTGTAATACGGCAATTATTTTAAAAAAGTGTTCTAAGAAATGAGCTATCATCTCTGAAGATTCATGGCTTTCAAGCCAAATGATCAATCTTATGGCCACATTCGTGGCATAGTTTGTTCAAATGATCTCATATTGTGCACAAGGGTGCATATTGGAATGGCAAACAATGTTGCCTAAGGAAGTTTTCATTTTCTTTGGATGAAAAAACCATTTTTCATTTTCCGAGTGCCCGAAAGGAGGTTTTTTTGTGAAGGAACTACCAAATAATTGTTGCAAAATTAGACCAAATCAATTTTCTAAAATACTAGGACATATTTAATGCACAGTTGACAAAATGGTTGGGTGTAAAAAGTTTTGATCCACCTCTCGTGAAAAAGACAAATTTCCGCCGATTCAGTTGGAAGCGGGTCAAATTTGAACTGCAGCTACCTCATAGTTTGCTAATTATTTTTTTAAAAAATCATTTCTAGGTACATAAGTATCTATTTAATCAGAGAAACACCAAAAGTTTTCCAAGATTCAACCACTAGCTAGGAACGGTCAAGCCCGCCGTTTTGATCGCATTTTGAAACAGGCATAAAAAATTCAAAAAAAATCAAAAAATTGGGAAACCTTCGCATTGTGTCATTATATGTGTCCAAGTTCCCAAGAAAAATAACAAACTTGTAATACGATAATTATTTTAAAAAAGTGTTCTCAGAAATGAGCTATCATCTCTGAAGATTCATGGCTTTCAAGCCAAATGATCAATCTTATGGCCATGTTCGTGGCATAGTTTGTTGAAATGATCTCATATTGTGCACAAGGGTGCATATTGGAATGGCAAACAATGTTGCCTAAGGAAGTTTTCATTTTCTTTGGACGAAAAAACCATTTTTCATTTTCCGAGTGCCCGAAAGGAGGTTTTTTTGTGAAGGAACTACCAAATAATTGTTGCAAAATTGGACCAAATCAATTTTCTAAAATACTAGGACATATTTAATGCACAATTGACAAAATGGTTGGGTGTAAAAAGTTTTGATCCACCTCTCGTGAAAAAGACAAATTTCCGCCGATTCAGTTGGAAGCGGGTCAAATTTGAACTGCAGCTACCTCATAGTTTGCTAATAATTTTTTAAAAAAATCATTTCTAGGTACATAAGTATCTATTTAATCAGAGAAACACCAAAATTTTTCCAAGATTCAACCACTAGCTAGGAACGGTCAAGCCCGCCGTTTTGATCGCATTTTGAAACAGGCATAAAAAATTCAAAAAAAATCAAAAAATTGGGAAACCTTCACATTGTATCATTATATGTGGCCAAGTTCCCAAGAAAAATAACAAACTTGTAATACGGCAATTATTTTAAAAAAGTGTTCTCAGAAATGAGCTATCATCTCTGAAGATTCATGGCTTTCAAGCCAAATGATCAATCTTATGGCCACATTCGTGGCATAGTTTGTTGAAATGATCTCATATTGTGCACAAGGGTGCGTATTGGAATGGCAAACAATGCTGCCTAAGGAAGTTTTCATTTTCTTTGGATGAAAAAACCATTTTTCATTTTCCGAGTGCTCGAAAGGAGGGTTTTTTGTGAAGGAACTACCAAATAATTGTTGCAAAATTGGACCAAATCAATTTTCTAAAATACTAGGACATATTTAATGCACAATTGACAAAATGGTTGGGTGTAAAAAGTTTTGATCCACCTCTCGTGAAAAAGACAAATTTCCGCCGATTCAGTTGGAAGCGGGTCAAATTTGAACTGCAGCTGCCTCATAGTTTGCTATTTATTTTTTACAAAAATCATTTCTAGGTACATAAGTATCTATTTAATCAGAGAAACACCAAAAGTTTTCCAAGATTCAACCACTAGCTAGGAACCTTCAAGCCCGCCGTTTTGACC
>NW_025247450.1:0-2415 GCF_018294505.1 Triticum aestivum | reverse complement strand
AGGGTCAGTGCGGCCCAGCAGGCGGAAGAGGAGTGCGGCGCGAATTGAAACGTCGCCGCAAAGGTATGGCGCACCATTGTCTTTAAGGGAAAGACTCCTGGGAGGTATATTAATGCTCATGATTCTTCCAGGAGAAAGAGCGCTCGCCGGACTGTGCCCGGAGAGGTTGCCAACCAAGCCTCCGCCAGCCAGGCTCCAACACCTGGTCCGGAGGGGGAGGCGAGTGCAAGGCGCGAGCCGGATGCTCCTCCAACGGAGGATGCCGACAGGTTGTCCGCCACCAGGTCTGAGGTGGAGAGCGCCATGAATTACAGGTGCCGTCGGACAGTTCTTCGTGACGCGTGTTTCTCCCCAGAGGCGTTGAATGCCTTTAATGCGGGAGACGCGCACCTCCGTGCTGCTCAAGATGGTTTAACCAGAGCCACGGAGCAGTATGTGAAAGACATACGGGTGAGGAATTTTAATAGTTATATATGCCAGTAGCCCCCGAGACTTAAAATAGTTAAACTAACTGATTTAAGGATCATTTGTAATGCAGGATCTTACGGAGAAGAATACCCACCTGTCCCAGGAGCTTCAAGAATGCAAGGCCCAACTTGAGGCCGCACTAGCCGCCGCCGGGGGAGCCACAGAGACCCCCTCTGGTAATACATATTTCGAAAATATAAGTAGTTTCTGAAGTTCGGCGTGTGCGTTTAGTCTGACAATAATATTGCAGAGGGTGACGGACTAGATCCGTACAAGCAACATCTGCTGCGCCAGCTGAAGGCCGGCGAGAAGGTGCTTATGAGGGTGCAGCAGGAGAGTAACAAACTCCAAGATGCCAACACCCAGCTGGGCGAAGAACTAAAAGATGTTCGGGTCTAGCTGTCTAACTCCGTAAAGGAGAATCGGCGGCTTCGTCGCGGCATTTACAATAAGTGCTTGAGCAAACTCTTTTGAAAAGAAGAGTTCGGCGAGGAAGTCGATAGACAGAAATGTGTCTGTAGGTGTGCTCACGGGTCGTCCGGCGGAGGAAATGCCTGGTTCCACGGGTGACCTTCTTCCCGAGCTGCTGCAACTGCACGAACATGTCCGGCAGGCGATGAGCGGCGTCGTTCAGGCCTTATGGCCTTCCGTCTCCCTACCCGAGGGACTTTGAGGGCTTGTTGAGAAGCTTCAGGGAGTATGGCAGCGCTTCCGTCTGTGGAAGATATCGGCCTGCCGTCAAGGCTCCAGGGAGGCCTGGGCCATGGTGAAGACGCGGTACACGAAGGCTGATCCAAACCACATGGCCGAAGTCGGACCTGTGGGGCCCGATGGGAAGGAGATCCCTGTGAGCCTGATGTACGGCCAAGTAGAGTTGGCCGCGAAATATTCCCAACGGGACTGTAAACTAGACAACCTGTTAGATGGGATTGAAGAGGAGTACAATCAGTCAGTTTGACGATGTAATTGAAAATGACATGTAAAATGCCTTCTAGCCGGATTGTAGATCGTTTGTCTTTGCGGACCTTTTCGCTTCAACCTCGGGACCCAACAGTCCGGAGTGTGTCCGAATACCCTCACGGTTATACAAAAACCGGGGCATGCATGGAGACCAGGCGTAGGGGTCATAAGTGCTTTATCAGACAAGTGCCCAACTAGCTATGTTATATTACATGGTTAGTAAGAAACATCTTCCAGGGAGAATAGTTCCGTTAGGGGTTCCTTTCCCTGGGAGGCATGCCCTAAAGTGCATGTCCGGACTGCGAAAAGAGCAGAAAAAGCATTTGGGGCAGATAAATAAATAAGGAATAAATCATCTTTCAAGTCACCGACCGAATATTCCCTTAAGAACGCTAGCCTTCAGCTTCACCCAGTCTGAGGTACACATCCGGCTGACCCGGCAGTAACAATCACAGAGGTGCTCCCTTTACCTCCTAGCCAAACAATCGGGGATGTAGGGGTAAGCACAGGAGCCAGGCAACCCAGCTTGGCCAAAACTTAAGTCATATCGATGCATATAATGGTGAGTAAAAGGTACATGCGGAAGTATGACACATGTGTTGGGCATGAAGCCCATATAAATAAGCTTCTATTAAAGAAGCCCCCAGGTATAACGAGTGCGAGTAGCACATCAAGTGTGTGCGAACAATGCGCAGATCAGCCCTCAAAGGCTTTTACTGAAAGAGGGAGGAAAAAGGAGGGAAACCAAAGACAGCGAAAAAATATGAAAGGTGGACGGAGGAAGGAGACGAACTCTGAGTCTGTCGCTAGGCGTAGAATCTTCGAAGACGGGCTGCGTTCCATGGGTTTGGCTCGAGTCGGTTGTTAGATGCGTTGCATAGATGGTATGCACCGCCGGTAAGGACTTGGTCGATGATGAAGGGACCTTCCCATTTGGGCTTGAGTTTGTCCTTTTTCTTGTCCGGCAGGCGTAGAACAGCTCGCCAA
>NW_025247449.1:0-2415 GCF_018294505.1 Triticum aestivum | reverse complement strand
GATGGTCGGAGCCCGAAGAGGGGAACGGCGACGTGGCGGCGATGCAGGGCTTCCGGGGAGCTGTGGAGCGGTGGGGAGGAAGAGGGGGTCGTGGCGGAGCTTCTGAGCTAGTCGGGGGAGCGAGGGGTGGCCGGAGACGGCTGCTGTGGCGAACGGCGGCGACGGTGGTGTTCGGCCGTGTGAGAGAGAGAGCGAGGGAGAGGAGAGGAGAGCCGGGGGAGAGTGAGAGAGAGCAGGGGGAGAGGCGTGGCGTCGTCCAGGGCATCGAGCGAGGAGGGGAGGGCAGGCAAGCAGGCGAGCAGGTGGCGTGGCGCGGTGGCGCGCGCGCGCGCCGGCCACACTCCCCTCCCTCTGTCGGGACGAAGACGACAGAGGAGGGTGGTGGGCTGGGCCGGCTGCTGGCTGGGCCACACAGTGGAGGAGCCCAGGTAAGCTCCTCCTGTTATATATTTTTCTGTTTTTTAATTTCTGACATTTGTTTTGATTTAAATAATATATTAAATCATTTATTTAACTTATGCCAATTTTTGGAGGAGCTATTTATATTATTCCAGAGCCCTTTTATAATTGGCATAATATTTGGGCATATATTAATATATATAATTAATATATTTCCAATGAAAATATTTATGCATTAATTCCAAATGCCCAAAATAAATGTCCATGAGCCACTAAAAATATTGGTTTGATTTTTATCCCTGTCCAATATTTTCAGAGAGCAACATGAGCATTTTCTTGGACCCTTTTGGAGAAATTTTTATTTGGGTCATTTTCAAAATGGTTCTGAGGGTTTCACAGATCCCCATTTCAAGTTTCTGATGAAAGAGTAAACATGATGCAACACTCTAATGCATGACTAGCTAGGGTGTGACAACTCACCCCCACTCAAAAGAATCTCGTCCCGAGATTTAGGTTCCTCTGGGAAGAAGGCGGGATACTCGAGTCGAAGACGATCCTCCCTTTCCCAAGTTGCTTCATCCTCAGAATGGTGCGACCATTGAACCTTGAGAAACTTGATATTATGACGTCGCGTGGTACGTTCGGCTTGATCGAGGATACGAATGGGGTACTCTCGATATGTAAGATCATCTTGGAGATCAAGCGTTTCGTGGTCCACTTCACGGATAGGATCCGAGAAGCAACGCCTGAGTTGAGAAACGTGGAAGACATCGTGAACTCTGGAGAGGTGCGGAGGTAGTTCCAACTGGTAGGCAACTTCTCCTCGTTTGGCAAGAATGCGAAAAGGTCCAATGTAACGAGGAGCCAATTTGCCTTTGATACCGAAACGATGGGTTCCCTTCAGAGGGGTGACCCGAAGATAAGCCTTCTCGTCAACCTCGAAAGTCATAGCCTTATGTTTTCGGTCATATTGACTCTTTTGACGGGATTGGGCTGTTTTCAACTTTTCACGAACGATACGAACTTGTTCTTCTGCTTCCTGAATCATGTCCGGGCCAAAGAATTGTCTTTCCCCGGTCTCTGACCAGTTAAGGGGTGTTCGACATCGTCGTCCATAGAGAACTTCAAAGGGGCTTTACCCAAGCTAGATTGATAGCTGTTGTTGTAAGCGAATTCGGCAAATGGAAGGCACTTCTCCCAGTCCATTCCGAAAGAGATAACGGAGGCTCGAAGCATGTCTTCTAGAATTTGGTTGACGCGTTCCACTTGACCACTCAACTGAGGGTGGAAAGCGGTGCTAAAGGAGAGACGAGTTCCCATAGCATTTTGGAAACTTTCCCAAAATCGAGAGGTGAAAAGACTTCCTCGATCCGAGTTAATTTCCAAAGGAACACCATGGAGAGACACTATTCGGGAGATGTACAAATCTGCCAGTTGACTAGCGGTTATACTCTCACGAACAGGTAGGAAATGGGCTACCTTGGAAAGACGATCGACCACGACGAAAATAGCATTATTCCCTCTCTTGGTCCTGGGAAAACCGGTAATGAAATCCATACTAATTTTATCCCATTTCCATTCAGGAATAGCTAAGGGTTGAAGGGTGCCAGCAGGCCGTTGATGCTCTGCTTTTACACGACGACAGACGTCGCAATTTGCAATATACTGAGCAATTTCTCTCTTCATCCTAGTCCACCAGAACCTCTGGCGTAGGTCCTGATACATTTTAGTACTACCGGGATGAATGGTGAGAGGAGATTCATGAGCCTCCTTAAGGATCAGCTGCCGTAGATGCTGGTTCTTGGGAACCACTAGACGGTTCTCAAAGTACACAACACCATGATCATTTGTAGAGAAACAACTAGCACCTCCGCTAGCAATGTTCTCTTTGATTTTAGATATTCCCTTATCTCGCTTTTGGGCAGCGATGATTTGATCCGTAAGAGTAGGTTTTGCTACCAAGGTGGCAAGAAAACCTTGAGGTACAATGTGAAGGTTAAGCTTCCGAAATTCCTC
>NW_025247448.1:0-2415 GCF_018294505.1 Triticum aestivum | reverse complement strand
ATAATTAACAACAAATATCAAATAGAGCATACTTTCAAAGTTAAAATGCATTGTCTAAATTTATTAATTTTTGAAACGGATTAAAATACAAATTAAGTCGATTATTGAATAAACTATGAAAGTTGAAAATTGATCTGTTTTAGCCTTAGCAACATCAATAGATATGTTCAATGGATTGTCCTAAAAAGATGCCTAATACAGGATAACCATTTTAGATTTGAACTTTATATATAGAGCGCGAGAGATAAATCAACTTCCTACATCTAATGTGTGTCGCTATAAATTTAAACTCGGAACATCTCAATGGAGATGTACAATGGCTAAAAGAAACAGGACCTCCGGACTGCAGCAACCCTCCAACATGTTTTTTGGTGCGTAGAGGTTGATAATAAGCTTCTCCACAAATCCTTTGCCACACTGAGGGCACTGGTTAGAAAGTACAGTATTCATGCATAAATTGAGCAATTCAATTCAATCTGTTCACCGAGTATGTAAAGAATTACTCATGGTACCTTGGCACTCTCCTTGCCAGAAGGACGCTGCAACTTTTCCTGACATGATTTTCCATACACATGGCCACATGGAATGCAACTGCATACATGTAGTAGATAGATAGGAGATGATCAGTGATCTATAATTCTCACAAGTCCCATAATTGGTACTTGAAAAGCCATGCACGTGTAGGTGCCTCTAACATGGAAAAATGGAAACTAAACTGCCTAAATATAAAAGAGGAAAACCCCCACTATCAGATTGTAAAAAGGGATGCAAGCTTTTTTGGTATCCAATCCAACACAGAGACGATATATACTGCGCTAATAGCCCACAATCCATTACGAACATGATTTATACTGTGCGTGTGCTAATGGCCCCCAATCCCAAAGGAGGCCCACATGGCTGCGGGCGAAAAAGAAGAAAAGTAGCAAAGAGAATGCACTGGGACCCATGGAGGTGGAGGCCTTCGCTCACCAGATGCGATGCGGGCCGTCGCTGCACCAGGGCGCCATGCAGGTTGTGCAGATCGTCGCATGGACCTCACCGCGGGACGCAGCTCGGTCTGCCTCGGTCCCTCCGACTTCTCCCACTCCGGCGATGGTGTCCCCGCGTGCGGGCGCGGCACCTCCTCCAGAGGTAGCGTGGGCGGCTGGGACGACATCAGTCCCCCGCGTTGCACTCTTTCGCCATTACCTCCTTCTTGCACTCCGTGTGCTTGTTCACCTCGACCGCAAGAGTGGATGTCGAGTATGTCTCGGGGTCGGGGAGGTTTATACATTAAAACTCGTGAATGTCTTGAGTTGTATACATTGAAACTCATGAATGTAGTGAGCAAGCAGCCAGAGAAGAATTGCTTTGCTTCACTACGTACATTGAAACTCGTGATAGGCCAAGAGGTTTGATTCCGTATGCGCTGAGCTGTATACATTAAAACTCCTTTTTTTTAACACATATACATTAAAATTCACGTGCCAAAGGATACTACAGGATTCTAAAAAAAGAATAACTACGTACTCTATATTATTTACTAAGTATTCGTTTGCACGTGGTTGAATCGATCGGGGCGTGAGAACATAATGTCCATGTATTTTTTTTCTAAAGCTCCATGTATATTTGTTTGACACACAAAAGGTAGCATTCCTAACAATGTAGATAGGAAATAATTTATATTTTTCTCGGGCACATTTGATACAACACAAAAAATATAGATACACGCCTAAGATCACGATTGAAAAGATGACAGGAACCCCGCATTGCCCTGCTTGGCGAAAAGGGGGATGTCTAGATCACGCCGCCGCATTCTCTCAACCCTCCTACTCATCTCGCCGCACAATTAAATCTTTTATAACACATGCTGAATAGTTTTTCTAATAAGCAAACCACATATTTGAAATGTGGGGAGCCCATTTCGTCAATATGGGACGGACATTTATACATACAATCTTAAATGTTTTTAATTTAAAAAGTGCCACTAACATTTAATTTCTAAGATGACTGTGTTACTACATATCAATGCGGGGGGTGGGTATATAGCAAGTGATAGGAGAGAAATCACTAATATCCACATTAGAAAAACCCTGAGGCGGGGGCAGCATTGCCATCACCGTCTGCTGCTGCTGCTGCTACCGAACTCAAAACTACTGCCACCGAAGAGCTGGAGCTACAGCGGCCAGGCCACCTCCATCACCTGCATCAGCGTGTCCTGAGACGACGTATCTCACCTGCATCAGCGCGGCCAAGAAAGCAGCCTTGTCCTCGTCCCCTATTTCGCGCAAGGTCGGGACTCAGGTCGAAATCAAACAATTTAATGCCCAACTTCTAAACTTTCTCCAAACAGTTACAAATTTTATTAAGTTCTGATATTTAACCCTCGATAATTAACAACAAATATCAAATAGAACGTACTTTCAAAGTTAAAAT
>NW_025247447.1:0-2415 GCF_018294505.1 Triticum aestivum | reverse complement strand
AAAAAATCACATGCCCTTCCACCACCCACCTCGCGGCACAGCTGCAAGCTGCATCCAAACAATCCCTGCCCACCATCAACACCACCACATACCTGCATCCCATGCAAGCTCTTTAAACAATTATCATCCAAACATGCATATTGCGTATTTGAAATTGACATTTCCATTGTTGTGTGGCATAAATTTACATACCATATGTATTACACATGGATCTAGGCCGCCACCGGTGCCTCTGCACGACGCAAGCCTCTATGATATGAAGCAACAACCTGAAAATTTTCTGCAGAGATATGCACAAGGAAACACAGATAAGCTAGTCAGGCAATAAATTTCATAACATCTTATAATGACAGCTGTATGTGATTGGTGTGTGAGCCTTAATTACATGCAAGAAGACGCAGGTCAGTTACAAAAACTACACAGTCAAATGAGAACAAAATTAGAACTGAATTTCATCACCTGAAAGCTGGCTGCGCGTTTACATCATAGCGAGCCTGAAATTTTCTATTGATGGATCCCCTTTGTTCTGCTCCAAATTGTAGATGAATTGCTCGCTCTACTTTGATTCGATCCTTGACGAATCTACTAAATACTGGACAAAACCGGGCGAGCAATGACCTCTTCTTTTTCTTATTACTCTCTATCTCTCTCTCCTTGAGTAACAAAAATAGGTCAAAAAAATCTAGGCATTCACTAATTTGTAGAGTTCTCTACATTAGCACCTTTCAACAGTAGCGTTATATGTTAGCATGAGGTATAATGTTACTTCCGAAAAACACCGCTGCTAACTTATCGTAGTACTACCCTAATAATAAAAGCTAAATCCTCTAAACGGCCAAATACTAAAGGAGCTCCTATGTAATCATTTGCAGCCGAGATCCTATGTGAAAATATATTCCAACTCCCAAACACTTACACGGTGCTAGAATGGAAAAAAAATCGTTAGTAAATGTTATCAGTTTTGCAATGAAATTTAAATGTTTGTGATATTCTTCATCTAAAGAAAATTAACACTTCCTCTTTCAGGCTTGGGGGATAACCAAAGCTACCATTATAATTGGTGGTGATGGAAACATGCATGATAATCAATTATACACTGCATCATCAAAGAAACTGGATCACTATTTTTTTCTTAATTGAACCTCGCCACATAGATGCGCTCATGTAGGACAAACAAAAGGGAATGAGACCTGAAAATAAAACAAAACTTGGCTAGGTCAAGCATTCAAAGAAAGAGACAATTTGGAGTGACTTGCAGTGTTTAGAAATATATTATCTTTAGACTGGTTATACGGTTCTACTTGAGCTTCACATACTGTCAGAACACATAGATGTGCAAGTACAATTCTTTTAGAATATTCTAAACCTGGAAAGACACCTAATTAGCTCCGCTGTGCGATGGTTAACTGGAGGTAGAGCAATGCATTTCTTTAGCAATGAGATTGCAATCTGGGTATGTTCCTTATGAGACAAAACTGATATGTTCAATTAAGAAAAGTAGAAAAACTCAACGAATGCACTGACCGACATCATCAGTACTTGGGTCATATAAATGCGCGAACTGCATGAAAGATTCAAAATTTTCATTTTCAAATGGTGCAGTAATCTTTAGTGGCCTTTTCTAAATAGTACACCAATATCTAATGGCCATTGTTTAACTATTTGTCCTTACATCTAGAAAGGGTCAGAGATTAACCAAAGAAGTTCTGCTCATAAAACGTAGACCATGGAAGGCTATCAAAATGGTGAGGCAGTCATGCAATTCTCTCAATTATGTACTGTCACCAACTCATCTCTGGATTAGCCGCTCCTACAAACACGTCAAATATTTGCAAGGAAACAGTCTAACGGATATATATAGATGGCTACAATATAGCTAAGTGTATGCATGCCTTTTGTTGATAACCGAAATCAATGACGTTGGTAAACGTTTGGTTCTAATACTGTCTACTTTGATCAAAACAAAATTCTTGTAAAAATTTATAACTTAATGGGAAACATTAAGCCCAATTCCACATATATGCACAACGATGCCGCTTGACTAAACAAATGATGAAGTTAGGACACTCCAATAACAATAATTCAGATATAGCATAATGTTGGAAAAAATTTCTGGCAATACAACGGAATCATCCTACAGACTCAGCCATCAGTAAACTGCAAAAGTGTGAAGAACAATTGATCAAGTTAAGCATATAAACATACAACACGTGAATAGAAAGGATCATACCAACCATTCTTTTATGTGCAGACCACGATAAAGTAGGGGAAATACTAGAGGATCTTGATGAAACAAAACTGAATCGAGGTTGCATATTTTTGCATTAATATAGTGCGCATTAAATTAGAGTTTTTTTGCGGGGAGAATTAAATTTAGAGTTTATAGAAGATAATAAGAAATAGTAGCATGCATTA
>NW_025247446.1:0-2415 GCF_018294505.1 Triticum aestivum | reverse complement strand
GGCAATGACCTCGCCGGCGCAATCGTCCACGGTGCGCCATCGCCCCGCCATAAAAGGCCACCCCCGAGCCATCTCTGTACTCCGTTCGCTCTCTCTACCTTCTGTGCATCACCCCGACCGGTTCACTCCTTTCCCCGTGCCCTCCATCCACCACCGAGGCCGGAGCCTTGCCGTCGGCCTCGGCTTAAATTCGCTCCACCTGAGCCCCCTCCTTCTCCCCTCATCATTCCATGGCATCACCACGACCATCGTTGAACTCTCCCCTGCTACTTCCCCTCCTTCCCGTGGCCATGCGATCGAGCTCCATCTCCACCGCCGGCCCCGCCCACCACGGCCGAAGAAGCGCCCGCGTCCGACCACCCCTGCGGTCGTAGCGCACCTTGGCGGATGTGGCGTTGTCTCCTGGAACCGCTGGTCTGCTGGCCGTCACTGGAGATGGCCGATGCCACCGGGGAGAGCGCCGGCACCGTCCGGCCTCGCCTCCTCTATCGCAGGCGGGAGGAGGGAGACGACCTTGTGGGTGGACCACGCAGGTCAGTGACCCCGTCAGCGGGCCCCTCCGTTTAAGTGGAGACGCACTGGGCAAATACGCCTCTGGCGTGGACCCTGCGCGCGTGCGGCTGAGCCGATGGGCCAGCCTAGTTGCGCCTCGGTGCTAAACCCCGCCCGGTGCACGCCGCCGCCGGATTTGACCCATTTAGGTAAATCCCTTTCCTTTTTCTTTTCTGTAGACTTGTAAAATCCATAAACAATTCAAATTAACTCCAAATTTGATAAACCAATTTTCTAATAGTTCCTAAATTCATGATCTGTCACGTGGTGCTATTTGCGCATTTTTCCAGAAACATTTTCTTTGCAAATGTTTATGAAATCCCACTTTTCCATTTCTGTGATAAACTTTAGAAAATCACAGAGAGCCCATTTTTGATCCAAATTCCATGGTTTAAAATCCTAGATGTCTATAAGTTCAAAACTTAGTTTCTGAACATTTTTACTAATACTTTCTGTACCACCTCAAATAATGGACTATTTCTTCATGTATAGCCAACTTTGCAAATTCATAGAGAAATCATTTGAACTCCAAATCCAGTGAAACCAATTCCTAGATGCTTCTAAAACCATCATTTGAAAATAATGTTTCTGTATACTTCTTGAAAACCCATTAATCCCTTGATTCCATCATATTGAAATGTTCAGAGATGTCCATTGATCAAATCCTAATGAAACCACTTTGGTCACCCCTCATATGACCAGAGGTATCCTACAAAAGTCCAACTCATATTTTTAGAGCACTTTTATTTCCTGCCTTGTTGTGTTGCTTATAATGGTTGCTTTCGACGATAGTTGACGAAGTAGACGAAATGCACGGAGTTGGACCAGAGATATTTGAAGACCTCGAAGACTCTGTTAAAACAGGAAAGTAGCCCTTTGACCATGTCTATGAAACCCTTTTTGTGCATGTCATATAGCACCATATTGTTGTTGCATCGGAATGATGAGGTGGTATCCACTTTGATGGTTTTCCATCGTACTTCCTCGTTGATACTTGCCTTGTGCATAACCCTACCTTCTTATGACGGTTATGACGGTGCGAGTAGATAGGATGCTAAAGTAGTGCTACGCAAAAAGGGACGGGAATATGCATGGTGATGGAGACAAAGTATTTTCAAAAGACTTTTCAAAAACCCCATCGGGTGCCACTTATGCCCGAGGGAGATGATGAGATGGGTAACCACTTGATGACGAAGTGGTGTACCGAGGCAAGTGTGTGTGTTGTTTTCGAAAACGGATTAGATTTAAGATTTGTCGACTGTCCCAACCTTACATGCGCAACCACTCTACCCTTATATGGGAAAGGGCATTATTGATTACCTTGACCGATACTAGCTTGGAGCCTGCATTACTAGTGACGGGAGAGTTGTTGGTGCGCTCTCTCGGGATGGGGTCGTGCCAGGTAGGGCGGCCAAGAACATTTTTATGGGGCACCGGACACACCGTTGGTACCCCGTGCCAGTATGTGATGAATATGGGAGCGATGCTCCACAATTTTAAGATGTGAAATGTTGGGCACGGGGGTCACTACCAATCGATTGGACTCCATGTTAATGTCGTCTAGGGAAAGGTAGTGATCGGGTGCTTACCCCGGGTACTTGAGGTATCGCGGGTCGTGGATGACATGGAAGTTCCCCCGATCTTGTGGGTAAAGTGTGCAACCTCTCCAGAGTGTAAAACTATTCGAATAGCCGTGTCCACGGTCAAGGACAGTTGGGCGGTGCTGCTTAAACTACGTCTAGAGTTTCACAAACCAGTATGTGTGTTTGGATAATTGGGGAGAACTACTGGGGTCAAGTCAAGGGACTTGACATGACTGAGTTGGGTTGGTGCCCACTCTATTTATGTTGATATCTATAACCT
>NW_025247445.1:0-2415 GCF_018294505.1 Triticum aestivum | reverse complement strand
TTGTGTGGATATGAACTTTAGGTCTCAAATTACATGTGATGGCATACATATAATGATCTATCAAATGTCGCCATTTTTATATTTATTCGTACATGTGCTTCCACGAACCCTATATCAATGATGATGATGACCGAGAAACCCTGACCAAATCAACACGTAAATAGACTTGCTTCCCCATATCAAGTCAAGCGAACTAAATGCAATAACTTGTTGCAAGATAAATTAGTATGTACCAACATTGGAGATTAGATTCTTATTCCACGACGGACGATTTTAGGACGAGAGTATTGATGTTACATCTGCATCACGGGGATTTTGCATTTTGATATGGTTCTTCATTTCTCGAGCATAATGGATTACCTTGTTGTCCACAACAGACGATCCATGTAGAGTAATGAATTTGTGGTGATAATTCATTGGATAATTATTTCAATCATCATAGTAAATTTTGGAATACACGCATTCATCCTTGTGTAATTAATTTCCCTCTATTAGTCGATGAAATGGCAGCTAAGCAACATGACTTGATGATAGCGATCAAATAAACTCAAACGTGACTCGCTTGCTCGTTGTCCTAATATATTTGAAAGGACAGATTACGTCATTAATAAAACTAGTGATGGTACATAATAGAAGTCCACTCCTCGCAACTAAGTAGATTAGAAAATTCTGGTCCATGCCATTATCAAATTAAAGTGCGATATTCATAGGCTGCCACTAAACCTTCATGAAATTGGCCTCTCCAACTAACACTTGCAAATATATTAGCTACATGCTACTACACACTGTCTCCGAGAGTTGTTGTCAATTTTCCATTTGTTTTTACTCGCTTCCATGTCTGTGGGACTCACTTCTTCACCACATGAACCGTACCAACGAGGAGACACGTTTGATAGTTCCTACCAATATGACGCACACGTCCAAGGGACGACAAACTCATAAGTTTTTAGAGACGAAATACAATCCTCTTAATGAATGTCGCAATAGGTGGAGATATCAACCCTAGGTCTCTTTATCAATGGACTACCATGCCATATGATTCCACACCATCTGTGAAATTACACATAAGGGCATACGGTATCATACTAAATGTAAGAACTTTTCGCAGCAAATGGTTTCCTTTAACTAGGAGGGTACTGGATGTTATATCTACGTCACAGGAAACTTGCATTTTGAGAAGGGTATCGGTTCCTCAACACTAATGGGTTACATTGTTGTCCACAATATGCAATCGGTTAAAATTGATGAATTTTTCATTATAATCCATAGGATAAATATTACGTGTGCATAATTTTGTAACCATTTCTGTCTATTAGTCAATGGAATGGCAGTTCAGAGACGTAACTTGATTATGACAGCTTCATAAGAGCTAATACGACTCGCTTGTCCATCGACCTAATCAATCGGAAAGTATAGAATGCTTTGCAATTGAAGTGAGGGATGGGCATAATGAAAGTGCACTCCTCTCAACGACTTAATTAATTGCGAAAAATTTGGTTTCTGTCATTAGTGGAAAAGGGTCGTTCGAAGGCTGCCACTGAAATTTCATGAACTTGGCCTCTACAACTAGCAGTTGTGAAGATATCGCCATATGCTGCTACATGGTTTCTTTGCCAGTGTCGGTCATGCCCGCGTCAGCTTTCGGTGGTTCCTCGTTTGTTGGATCTACTACTTTGCCACATCTACCGCACCAAGAAAGGTCAAAGAGCCCACCAGAAAAAGAGAAAGAAAAAATAAAAAAGAGAGAAAAGGAGAGAGGAGGCACACTATACTATCCTTTATACACACTTGTACTTCAAAGTAGCACCATGTATTTCAAATATAGAGTTTTCATATTATTCATTTCATATGCTAGTAGGATTTTTTACATTACATAAATTGGCTCGTATATTCCGTCGACGAGCTTTCTCAAATGCTTGATGTCGTCATGAGTAAGCAAGCTTGATGCGCACCAAGTTAGTAACATTAGGAGAGCTTTCATACACTTATGGTTCTAGTGTATCTGTTTCACGACAATCCATGTAATCCTCATAGTAATACCGATTGTAAGGACCCTCAATTGCTAATGATCAACCGCATCGATGACAGTCGTTCTTATTTTTGTCTTCTTATAAATCCCCAGCATCATTCTATTTGCCATCATAAGTGCTAAGACCACTTCTTGTAAGTTCATCATTGAACAAAGTGCTAAGTAGTTGAAAAGGTTCATCATAAATATTAATTGTTTGACTGAAACTCTAGGTTGTGTATGATAAAATGTTGAATATGACAAATCCTCGATTGATTGGGGACATGATATGAAATAGGAGTATTGATTGGTATTACATAAAAACATTATTCCTTGAAAATCAATAGTGATTTTTGTTTACACATTTTGATGTTACTTGCTTATTATCAAATATAGATTGTCGCTTT
>NW_025247444.1:0-2415 GCF_018294505.1 Triticum aestivum | reverse complement strand
TCACGGCAGATTACCCGGAATCCAGAAGATGACGTCACGACGGGTTATGGCCTTCACACAATTGTAAGCCGGAGATTTTCTATCGAAAGGATTGAAGATTGACATGAGCCAGCTCAAATCAATCTGGGGCCTAATGTTGAGGATATAAACCTTAGAGTCACCCGGCCGGAGGGGCCGGGTTACTCATAATGGTCATCGCCTGAAGCCCGGCGCCAAGCTTGAAGACGGCGGGCCAAAGATGGGCTTAAGACCCGTGGATGGCTTAAGGCCCGTAGTTACAACCGCCATTATGGTAGAACTTGTAGTGTAAGGCAAGAATAGTTGAGAGTCCGAGCCGGACACTCTTATGAGCCGGCCGGGACTCTGATAGCCGCTTGGCGTCAACCTCTCTATAAAAAGAGACGACCCGGCGGCAGTTTAGGGGCAAGAAAGATCTCGTCGAGAGCCAGGCATAGCAGTTAAGCTCCCTGGTCATCGAAACCCTAATCAATACCACCTCAACTGGACGTAGGCTTTTACCTTCACCGTAAGGGGCCGAACCAGTATAACCCTCGTGCTCCTTGTCCCGTTTAACCCCTTCAAGCTTCCTAGCTGTGATGGCTCCACAACTAAGTCCTAGCTCGAGGACATCTGCCGTGACAATTCCACGACAATGCTCTTTTCATCAGGAACGTCTTGTTTAGCGAAGCGAGCAAGTTTCAGAAACTGGATGTTGAATTGATACACAGACATGTTGCCTTGCTTGAGATTGCGGAACTCCTCACACTTGCTCTCAACAACACTTTGTGGAATGTGGTGCGCTTTGAAATCACGACAGAAGTCAGTCCAAGTGATCACACGCCCTCCTCTGGAATCTTTGTATTGTTGATACCAATCAGCAGCTTGGTCCTTGAGCTGAAAAGAAGCGAACTTGACAAAATCCTCAGGCCTGACATTGCTACATTCAAATTGCTTGTTGATGTCCACGAGCCAATCATCGGCATCCGTGGCCTCTACACAGTAGCTGAAAGACTTGGGCTGATTTGCGAGAAACTGGTTGAGGGTAGCGAAGTGAGGCTGATTATTGCCTTGACCTTGATTTCCTTGATTGCCTTGCCCTTGGGTGCGTTCTTGCAAGAGTTGTAGAATCATCTGAGCATTGGCGTTGGTGGCTGCCATGATAGCTTGCCATGCCTCCGGAGGCGGAGGTGGTGGCGGAGGGTTCGCCTGACTCCCTTCATTGCGATCCGGATTCTGACGCGTTGGCGGAGCCATCCTGAAGAGGGTGACATCCGTTAGCATCTTGATAGACAAATAGATAAGTAGAATCAACGGATAGAAATTGCAACATATAGTCTTCACAATAAACATTCGAATGAGGATGAACGAATGAATTCCATAGTAAATCATCACACTTCCATAAATTGAGAAGCCACTTGAAAAAGATGTGGAATCAACATTTGGCTTCGAAGCAACTCGAATACCACAATTCAAAACAAAACAAAGTATTGGCTTGCAGAATAAGCCGGAACAAACATATGATAGAGGTTTCGTCCGAAGTTTTCGTGGTGGGGCCCACACGGGCTCAATTGTACAGCACCATCATGTACAAGGTTGTGCACGTGACATACGAAGCGTCCCCTAGTCGGCATAGCCAAGGACTCTTTAAGACACTACGAGACCACTGTAAAACCAACCGTGGAAAGGCGGACCACTAGACGTCGAACCCCAATCTCATATCATGCGTCTGTCGGAAAGATGTCCTAAGAGCTACTTGAATTCCCACTTATAAACTCCCGAAACTTTCTGGTTATGCAATCTGGTGTTGGGGATACAGGGGACAGAAAATATATCACCCAAACTAGCAATCCCTAGATCCAGCTGTATCCATCCGTCAACACATAACCAAGAAACCTTCGGAAATCGTGTACCTCAACCTTCGAAAAACATCCTTTACACGAGTTATGGCAATACTCCCGAACTCCCGCCCCAGTACTGGGTGGTGTCGAGGTGATCTCACCAACAACTGCATAAAAGAGATTTCGATGTCGGCGAAACTCAGGTATTCCAGAACTGCAACGATAAAATTGTGACGACAACACCTCGGAGCTCAACTCCCCGGGACACTGCCACAACCCCTAAATGTCAGGAGGCACCAAGAACAATGTTCTCGTCACAAAACCATCGGAACGATTCTAAGATACCCGCGTGATCCCAAATTTTTTTAGTGAAATTTGAGGAGAGAAGAGTCAAAACTTCTACGTCACGAGACCTCACCAGAGCGACGAAGGGACTGGGGAGTAAAAAGAATCCTACTCTCCGATATATATAATCCTAAGACTCAAAACATTTTTGTTCTAGACTCAACAACGCCAACGATTCGATCAAGCAGGGGGCTCCTCAGTCAGGGATGGCTCTGATTACCAACTTGTAACG
>NW_025247443.1:0-2415 GCF_018294505.1 Triticum aestivum | reverse complement strand
CGGTAACAACATTGAACTAGGTATGATGATACCGACGATCGACTCTTGGGCAAGTAACATACCAATGACAAAGGGAACAACGTATGTTGTTATGCGGTTTGACTGATAAAGATCTTCATAGAATATGTAGGAGCCAATATGAGCATCCAGGTTCCGCTATTGGTTATTGACTGGAGATGTGTCTCGGTCATGTCTACATAGTTTTCAAACCCATAGGGTTCGCACGCTTAACATTCGATGACGATTTGTATTATGAGTTATGTGATTTGATGACCGAAGTTTTTTCTGAGTCCCGGATGAGATCACAGACATGACGAGGAGTCTCGAAATGGTCGAGACATAAACATTGATATATTGGAAGGCTATATTCGGACATCGAAAAGGTTCCGAGTGATTCGGGTATTTTTCGGAGTACCGGGGAGTTACGGAATTCACCGGGAGAATGGGCCTTATTGGGCTTTAGTGGAGAGAGGGGAGAAGGGCCAAGAGGTGGCGCGCGCCTCCCCCTGCCCAAACCGAATTGGACAAGGGGTGGGGGCGCAGCCCCCCTTTCCTTCTCCCTCTCCCTCTCTTTCCTTCTCTCCTACTCCGAATAGGAAAGGGAATCCTACTAGGACTTGGGAGTCCTAGTAGGACTCCCTATGCTTGGCGTGCCCCCTAGGCTGGCCGCCTCCTCCCTCCCTACTTTATATACGGGGGAGGGGAGCACCCCAAGAACACACAAGTTGATCAAGTTGATCTTTTAGTCGTGTGCGGTGCCCCCCTCCACAGATTTCCACCTAGGTCATATCGTCCTAGTGCTTAGGCAAAGCCCTGCGCCGGTAACTTCATCATCACCGTCACCATGCCGTCGTGCTGAAGAAACTCTCCCTCGACCTCAGCTGGATCTAGAGTTCGTGGGACGTCACCGAGTTGAACGTGTGCAGATCATGGAGGTACCATACCTTCGGTGCTAGGATCGGTCGGATCGTGAAGATGTACGACTACATCAACCGCGTTGTCATAACGCTTCCACTTTCTATCTACAAGGTTACGTAGACAACACTCTCCCCTCTCGTTGGTTCCCTCTCGTTGGTTTGCATCACCTAGATAGATCTTACGTGATCGTAGGAATTTTTCTGAAATTACTGCGTTCCCCAACAGTGGCATCCGAGTCAGGTCTATGCGTAGATGTTATATGCACGAGTAGAACACAAAGAGTTATGGGCAATAATAGTCATACTGCTTACCAGCATGTCATACTTTGATTCGGTGGTATTGTTGGATGAAGCGGCTCAGACCGACATTATGCGTACGCTTATGCGAGACTGGTTCTACCGACGTGCTTCGCACACAGGTGGCTAGTGGGTGTCTGATTCTCCAGCTTTAGTTGAATCGAGTGTGGCTACGCCCGGTCCTTGTTGAAGGTTAAAACAGCACACTTGACAAAAATTCGTTGTGGTTTTTGATGCGTGGGTAAGAACGGTTGTTGCTAGAAGCCCGTAGCAGCCACGTAAAACTTGCAACAACAAAGTAGAGGACGTCTAACTTGTTTTTGCAGGGCTTGCTGTGATGTGATATGGTCAAAGCATGATGTGATATAATTTGTTGTATGAGATGATCATGTTTTGTAACAAAGTTATCGGCAACTGGTAGGAGCCATATGGTTGTCGCTTTATTGTATGCAATGCAATCGCCATGTAATTGTTTTACTTTATCACTAAGCGATAGCGATAGCCGTAGTAACCATAGTTCGCGAGATGACAACAATGCTACGATGGAGATCAAGGTGTCGCGCCGGTGACGATGGAGATCATGACGATGCTTCGGTGATGGAGATCATGAGCACAAGATGATGATGGCCATATCATGTCACATATTTTGATTGCATGTGATGTTTATCTTTTATGCATCTTATTTTTCTTAGTACGACGGTAGGATTATAAGATGATCCCCTACTAAATTTCAAGGTATAAGTGTTCTTCCGAGTATGCACTGTTGCTACAGTTCTTCGTGCTGAGACACCGCATGATGATCGGGTGTGATAGGCTCTACGTTCACATACAACGGGCACAAGCCAGTTTTGCACACGCAGAATACTCGGGTTAAACTTTATCTTTTAGAGAAAAGGCATATGCCCGACTTTATAAATAAAGCCATAAGGCAGGTAGCAATAACAACGCAGGAAAGTAGCAAACATGCCAAGCCACAACAAAGGGCAGAACTTGGAAAGAAAAAGTCAGGTACATGGCACCCACGCCAGTACACGGCACGCAGGCTGGAGGAAGATCATCCCACTACGAGAAATGCAAGCGTTCAACAAAAGCCCTTAATGATCCTGCATTTGTCTGCATAATAGAGACGCCGTCGTCCGGATTTTGGATGTCAGCCCCGATAGCGCCTCATGGTCGACGTCCTTAGTCAATGATTTCCACT
>NW_025247442.1:0-2415 GCF_018294505.1 Triticum aestivum | reverse complement strand
ATTTCATCTTTACTAGGTGATTCTCTATCACAAGGTTGTCTACAAAATTTAGCAAAATTAAACTCATGAGTCATATCATCCAAGCCAATCGTGACAACATCCTTTTCACAATCAATCTTAGCATTAACAGTGTTCAAGAAGGGTCTACCAAATATAATGGGACAAAAGTCATCTTGTGGGGAACCAAGAACAAGAAAATCAGGAGGGTATTTAACCTTCCCACACAAGACTTCAACATCTCTAACTATCCCAACTGGTTTAATGGTATCCCTATTAGCAAGCTTAATAGTAACATCAATATCTTCTATTTCAGCGGGTGCAATGTCATGCATATTTTCTTTATATAAATCATAGGGTATTGCACTAGCACTAGCACCCATATCACATAAGCCATGATAACAATGATCTCCTATTTTAACAGAAATAACAGGCACACCTACCACAGGTCTGTGTATCTTAGTATCTGGTCTAACAATATTAGCAGTCTCACCACAGAAATAAATAACATGCCCATCTAAATCATCATCCAAGAGATCTTTAACTATAGCAATACTAGGTTCAACTTTGATTTGCTCAGGAGGTGTATAAGTCCTAGTATTACTCTTACAAACAATAGTTGAAGTTTTAGCATGATCCTTTATCCTAACAGGAAAAGGAGGTTTCTCAACATAAGTAGTAGGAACAATAGGATCACTATAGGTGACAGTCTTTTCTTCAACTGTAATAGGTGCAACTACTTTTACTTCAACATGAGGATTATATTTAAACCACTTCTCCTTAGGGAGATCAACGTGAGTAGCAAAAGATTCATAGAAATAAGCTACTATCTCAGAGTCAAGTCCATATTTAGCACTAAATCCACGAAAAGCATTGGTATCCATAAAAGATTTAACACAATCAAACTTAGGTGTCATACCTGACTCCTTACCATCGTCGGAAACCCAATCTTCAGAGTTGCGTTTAATTCTTTCCAATAAGTCCCATTTGAATTCAATAGTCTTCAGCATATACGAACCAGCACAGGAAGTATCGAGCATGTTGCGATCATTGAGAGAAAGACGAGCACAAATTTTTTGAATAATCATTTCTCTGGAGAGGTCATGATTGGGGCATGAAAATAACATTGACTTAAGCCTCCCCCAAGCTTGAGCGATGCTTTCTCCTTCGCGAGGCCAGAAATTATATATGTAATTACGATCACGTTGAACAAGATGCATAGGATAGAACTTCCAGTGAAATTCCAGCTTCAATCATTTATAATTCCAAGATCCCGTATCATCACACAGCCTATACCATGTCAATGCATCTCCCTTCAAAAATAAAGGGAAGACCTTCCTTTAGCCAACATCATTGAGTATACCTGCAAGCTTAAATAATCCACAAACTTCATCCACAATGATAAGGTGTAAATCGGGATGGAATGTTCCATCTCCTGCAAATGGATTAGCTAGCAGTTTCTCTATCATACCCGAAGGAATCTCAAAGTAAACATTTTCAGTAGGTTCAGTAGGTTGAGGAGCAACTCTTTGCTCTACTGGTCAGGGCGAAGATGCCCCAAACAAGCCCCTCAAAGGATTAGTTTCCATAGTGACTAGTAACAGAAAATTTCAGCACACTATATAAATGTTTCCTTACCAAGTTCCACTCACCAAAAGCGCTACACTCCTCGGCAACGACACCAGAAAAGAGTCTTGATGATCCACAAGTATAGGGGATCTATCGTAGTCCTTTTGATAAGTAAGAGTGTCGAACCCAACGAGGAGCAGAAGGAAATGACACGCGGTTTTAAGGTATTCTCTGCAAGCACTGAAATTGTAGGTAATAGATAGTTTTTTGATAAGATAAATTGTAACGGGTGAGGGAGTCCTGGATAAGGGGGTATCCGGACAGCCGGACTATATACTTTGGCCGGACTGTTGGACATGAAGATACAAGATTGAAGACTTCGTCCCATTTCCAGATGGGACTCTCCTTTGCGTGGAAGGCAAGCTTGGCGATTCGGATGATAGATCTCCTTCTCTGTAACTGACTCTGTGTAACCCTAGCCCCCTCCGGTGTCTATATAAACCGGAGGGTTTGGTCCATAGGACAAGAACAATCATAACCATTGGCTAGCTTCTAGGGTTTAGCCTCTACGATCTCGTGGTAGATCAACTCTTGTAATACTCATATCATCAAGATCAATCAAGTAGGAAGTAGGGTATTACCTCCATCGAGAGGGCCTGAACCTGGGTAAACATCATGTCCCCAGTCTCCTGTTACCATTAGCCTTAGACGCACAGTTCGGGACCCCCTACTCGAGATCCGCCGGTTTTGACACCGACATTGGTGCTTTCATTGAGAGTTCCATTGTGTCGTCGCGATAAGGCTTGATGGCTCGTATCATTTTCAAGGACAGCATCACCTCTGGGGGAT
>NW_025247441.1:0-2415 GCF_018294505.1 Triticum aestivum | reverse complement strand
ATTTCATCTTTACTAGGTGATTCTCTATCACAAGGTTGTCTACAAAATTTAGCAAAATTAAACTCATGAGTCATATCATCCAAGCCAATCGTGACAACATCCTTTTCACAATCAATCTTAGCATTAACAGTGTTCAAGAAGGGTCTACCAAATATAATGGGACAAAAGTCATCTTGTGGGGAACCAAGAACAAGAAAATCAGGAGGGTATTTAACCTTCCCACACAAGACTTCAACATCTCTAACTATCCCAACTGGTTTAATGGTATCCCTATTAGCAAGCTTAATAGTAACATCAATATCTTCTATTTCAGCGGGTGCAATGTCATGCATATTTTCTTTATATAAATCATAGGGTATTGCACTAGCACTAGCACCCATATCACATAAGCCATGATAACAATGATCTCCTATTTTAACAGAAATAACAGGCACACCTACCACAGGTCTGTGTATCTTAGTATCTGGTCTAACAATATTAGCAGTCTCACCACAGAAATAAATAACATGCCCATCTAAATCATCATCCAAGAGATCTTTAACTATAGCAATACTAGGTTCAACTTTGATTTGCTCAGGAGGTGTATAAGTCCTAGTATTACTCTTACAAACAATAGTTGAAGTTTTAGCATGATCCTTTATCCTAACAGGAAAAGGAGGTTTCTCAACATAAGTAGTAGGAACAATAGGATCACTATAGGTGACAGTCTTTTCTTCAACTGTAATAGGTGCAACTACTTTTACTTCAACATGAGGATTATATTTAAACCACTTCTCCTTAGGGAGATCAACGTGAGTAGCAAAAGATTCATAGAAATAAGCTACTATCTCAGAGTCAAGTCCATATTTAGCACTAAATCCACGAAAAGCATCGGTATCCATAAAAGATTTAACACAATCAAACTTAGGTGTCATACCTGACTCCTTACCATCGTCGGAACCCCAATCTTCAGAGTTGCGTTTAATTCTTTCCAATAAGTCCCATTTGAATTCAATAGTCTTCAGCATATACGAACCAGCACAGGAAGTATCGAGCATGTTGCGATCATTGAGAGAAAGACGAGCACAAATTTTTTGAATAATCATTTCTCTGGAGAGGTCATGATTGGGGCATGAAAATAACATTGACTTAAGCCTCCCCCAAGCTTGAGCGATGCTTTCTCCTTCGCGAGGCCAGAAATTATATATGTAATTACGATCACGTTGAACAAGATGCATAGGATAGAACTTCCAGTGAAATTCCAGCTTCAATCATTTATAATTCCAAGATCCCGTATCATCACACAGCCTATACCATGTCAATGCATCTCCCTTCAAAAATAAAGGGAAGACCTTCCTTTAGCCAACATCATTGAGTATACCTGCAAGCTTAAATAATCCACAAACTTCATCCACAATGATAAGGTGTAAATCGGGATGCAATGTTCCATCTCCTGCAAATGGATTAGCTAGCAGTTTCTCTATCATACCCGAAGGAATCTCAAAGTAAACATTTTCAGTAGGTTCAGTAGGTTGAGGAGCAACTCTTTGCTCTACTGGTCAGGGCGAAGATGCCCCAAACAAGCCCCTCAAAGGATTAGTTTCCATAGTGACTAGTAACAGAAAATTTCAGCACACTATATAAATGTTTCCTTACCAAGTTCCACTCACCAAAAGCGCTACACTCCTCGGCAACGACACCAGAAAAGAGTCTTGATGATCCACAAGTATAGGGGATCTATCGTAGTCCTTTTGATAAGTAAGAGTGTCGAACCCAACGAGGAGCAGAAGGAAATGACACGCGGTTTTAAGGTATTCTCTGCAAGCACTGAAATTGTAGGTAATAGATAGTTTTTTGATAAGATAAATTGTAACGGGTGAGGGAGTCCTGGATAAGGGGGTATCCGGACAGCCGGACTATATACTTTGGCCGGACTGTTGGACATGAAGATACAAGATTGAAGACTTCGTCCCATTTCCAGATGGGACTCTCCTTTGCGTGGAAGGCAAGCTTGGCGATTCGGATGATAGATCTCCTTCTCTGTAACTGACTCTGTGTAACCCTAGCCCCCTCCGGTGTCTATATAAACCGGAGGGTTTGGTCCATAGGACAAGAACAATCATAACCATTGGCTAGCTTCTAGGGTTTAGCCTCTACGATCTCGTGGTAGATCAACTCTTGTAATACTCATATCATCAAGATCAATCAAGTAGGAAGTAGGGTATTACCTCCATCGAGAGGGCCTGAACCTGGGTAAACATCATGTCCCCAGTCTCCTGTTACCATTAGCCTTAGACGCACAGTTCGGGACCCCCTACTCGAGATCCGCCGGTTTTGACACCGACATTGGTGCTTTCATTGAGAGTTCCATTGTGTCGTCGCGATAAGGCTTGATGGCTCGTATCATTTTCAAGGACAGCATCACCTCTGGGGGAT
>NW_025247440.1:0-2415 GCF_018294505.1 Triticum aestivum | reverse complement strand
AGAAAAACATCAAGTGTTGATGGTTGATAAGACCACTAGTTTCAAGAAAAGGGCAAAGGGAAGAAGGGGAACTTCAAGAAGAACGGCAAGCAAGTTGCTGCTCAAGTGAAGAAGCCCAAGTCTGGTCCTAAGCCTGAGACTAAGTGCTTCTACTGCAAAGGGACTGGTCACCGGAAACGGAATCACCCCAAGTGATTGGCGGATAAGAAGGATGGCAAAGTGAACATAAGTATATTTGATATACATGTTATTGATGTGTACTTTACTAGTGTTTATAGCAAACCCTAAGTATTTGATACTAGTTCAGTTGCTAAGATTAGTAACTCGAAACGGGAGTTGCAGAATAAACAGAGACTAGTTAAGGGTGAAGTGACGATGTGTGTTGGAAGTGGTTCCAAGATTGATATGATCATCATCGCACACTCCCTATAATTACGGGATTAGTGTTGAAACTAAATAAGTGTTATTTGGTGTTTGCATTGAGCATGAATATGATTTGATCATGTTTATTGTAATACGGTTATTCATTTAAGTAAAAGAATAAATTGTTGTTCTGTTTACATGAATAAAACTTTATATGGTTACACACCCAATGAAAATAGTTCATTGGATCTCGATCTTAGTGATACACATATTCATAATATTGAAACCAAAAGATGTAAAGTTAATAATGATAGTGCAACTTATTTATGGCACTGCCGTTTAGGTCATATTGGTGTAAAGCGCATGAAGAAACTCCATGCTGATGGGATTTTGGAATCACTTGATTATGAATCACTTGATGCTTGCGAACCATGCCTTATGGGCAAGATGACTAAAACGCCATTCTCTGGAACAATGAAGCAAGCAACAGATTTGTTGGAAATCATACATACCGATGTATGTGGTCCGATGAAAGGCTTACAGCAGGTATCATTATTTTCTGACCTTCACAAGATGATTTGAGCAGATATGGGGATATCTACTTGATGAAACATAAGTCTGAAATAATTGAAAGGTTCAAAGAATTTCAGAGTGAAGTGGAAAAATCATCGTAACAAGAAAAATAAAGTTTCTGCGATCTGATCACGGAGACGAATATTTGAGTTACGAGTTTGGTCTTCAATTAAAACAATGTGGAATAGTTTCATAGCTCATGCCACCTGGAACACCACAATGTTATGGTGTGTCCGAATGTCGTAACCGCGCTTTATTGGATATGGTGCGATCTATGATGTCTCTTATTGATTTACCATTGTCGTTTTGGGGTTATGCATTAGAGACAGCTGCATTCACGTTAAAAGGGCACCATCTAAATCCGTTGAGACGACACTATATGAACTGTGGTTTAGCAAGAAACCCAAGTTGTCGTTTCTTAAAGTTTGGGGCTGCGATGCTTATGTGGAAAAGTTTCATCCTGATAAGCTCGAACCCAAATTGGAGAAGTGCGTCTTCATAGAATACCCAAAGGAAATTGTTGGGTACACCTTCTATCACAGATCCGGAGGCAAGATATTCGTTGCTAAAAATGGATCCTTTCTGGAGAAGGAGTTTCTCTCGAAAGAAGTGAGTGGGAGGAAAGTAGAACTTGATGAGGTAACTGTACCTGCTCCCTTATTGGAAAGTAGTTCATCACAGAAATCAGTTCCTGTGACAAATACACCAATTAGTGAGGAAGCTAATGATATTGATCATAAAACTTCAGATCAAGTTACTACAGAACCTCGTAGGTCTTCCAGAGTAAGATCTGCACTAGAGTGGTGTAGTAATCATGTTCTGGAAGTCATGTTACTAGACCATGATGAACCTACGAACTATGAGGAAGCGATGATGAGCCCAGATTCCGCGAGATGGCTTGAGGCCATAAAATCTGAGATATGATCCATGTATGACAACAAAGTATGGACTTTGATTGACTTGCTCGATGATCAGCAAAGCCATGTTAAATAAATGGATCTTCAAGAGGAAGACGGACACTGATAGTAGTGTTACTATCTACCAAGCTCGACTTGTTGCAATAGTTTTTCAACAAGTTCAAGGTGTTGAATACGATGAGGTTTTCTCACTCGTATCGATGCTTAAGTCTATCTGAATCATGTTAGCAATTGCCACATTTTATGAAATCTGGCAAATGGATGTCAAAACTGCATTCCTTAATGGATTTATTAAAGAAGAGTTGTATATGATGCAACCAGAAGGTTTTGTCAATCCTAAAGGTGCTAACAAAATGTGCAAGCTCCAGCGATCCATCTATGGACTGGTGCAAGCATCTCGGAGTTGGAATATACGCTTTGATAAGTTGATCAAAGCATATAGTTTTATATGGACTTACGATGAAGCCTGTATTTACAATAAAGTGAGTGGGAGCACTACAGCCTTTCTGATTAGTATATGTGAGTGACATATTGTTGATCAGAAATGATGTAGAATTTTTCT
>NW_025247439.1:0-2416 GCF_018294505.1 Triticum aestivum | reverse complement strand
GTAACGATGCGGCGTCGTTATTATTAAATACTGAGAGCGCGATAAAATCATGAGTTTTTTTGCATGACGTGGGCACATGTGCTATAGGAACGATGGTATTTTTTCATAATTTTTGGTGATGGACAAGTATCCGAAAAATTCCCTCTACGCGGATTGCCCTTCGCGCGTCTACGGCTGTGGCCGGCGGCCTCCGGGGGCTAGCATGCCGCCAAATCTTGCGTAGGCGGCCTCTCACAAGTCTGTAAGTGTTGTGGCGGTTGCAAACGCCCGACACACGTGTTCGGGGTGTGCCCCCCATCACGGACGGCGCCGCCGCCGGCACCTGGAGGGGGTAAACAGACGCGTCGGGTCTACACGGAGGGGATCTTGCTGTGGGTTCTGCCCGGATGTTGCTCCAAAGTGTTCCTATGGGCTGACCTAACACAACCGGCTGGGAAGGTCCACTGGTCAAAGCCCGTCCGTGCAAAGTCAAAGGGCTAGATCCCGTGGTCAAACACTACCGGGTTAGGCGGGACGGGGGCACTGGGGGGGGTAGCAATGCCACCGGAGCGTCGCACCGGGCCCTCATACATGCGGGATGGTGTGGTGGCATGTCCGAAGAGGCGGTACGCGTCTCCGGGGTGTGGTCCCCCCTCACGTACGGCTATGACACGGTAGTAGACGTTCTGTGGTAACGATGCAGCGTCAATATTACTAAATACTCGGAGCGCGATAAAATCATGAGCTTTTTTGCACGACGTGGGAACATGTGCTATAGGAACGATGGTATTTTTTCATAATTTTTGGTGATGGAGAAGTATCCAAAAAATTCCCTCTACGCGGATTGCCCTTCGCGCGTCTACGGCTGTGGCCGGCGGCCTCCGGGGGATAGTATGCTGCCAAATCTTGCGTAGGCGGCCTCTAACAAATCTGAAAGTGTTGTGGCGATTGCAAATGCCCGACACGCGTGTCCGGGGTGTGCCCCCCCTCACGGACGGCGCCGCCGCCGGCACCTGGAGGGGGTAAACGGACGCGTCGGGTCTACACGGAGGGGATCCTGCTGTGGGTCTGGCCCGGATGTTGCTCCAAAGTGTTCCTATGGGCTGACCTAATACAACTGGGTGGGGAGGTCCACTTGTCAATGCCCGTCCGTGCAAAGTCAAAGGGGTAGATCCCATGGTTAAACGCTACAGGGTTAGGCGGGACGGGGGCAGTGGGGGTAGCAATGCCACCGGACCGTTGCACCGGGCCCTCATACCTGCGGGGTGGTATGGTGGCATGTCCGAAGAGGCGGGACGCGTCTCTGGGGCGTGGCCCCCCCTCACGGACGGCGATGACACGGTAGTAGACGTTCTGTGGTAACGATGCGGCCTCAATATTACTAAATAATGGGTGCGCGATAAAATCATGCGTTTTTTTGCACGACGTGGGCACATGTGCTATAGGAACGATGGTATTTTTTCAAAAAAATTGGTGATGGAGACGTATCCGAAAAATTCCCTCTACGCGGATTGACCTTCGCGCGTCTACGGCTGTGGCCGGTGGCCTCCGGGGGCTAGCATGCCGCCAAATCTTGCGTAGGCGGCCTCTCACAAGTCTGGAAGTGTTGTAGCGGTTGCAAACGCCCGACACGCGTGTCCGGGGTGTGCCCCCCCCTCACGGACGGCGCCGCCGCCGGCACCTGGAGGGGGCAAACGGACGCGTCGGGTCTACACGGAGGGGATCTTGCTGTGGGTCTGGCCCGGATGTTGCTCCAAAGTGTTCCTATGGGCTGACCTAACACAACCGGGTGGGGAGGTCCACTGGTCAAAGCCCGTCCGTGCAAAGTCAAAGGGCTAGATCCCGTGGTCAAACGCTACATGGTTAGGCGGGACGGGGGCACTGGGGGCTAGCAATTCCACCGGAGCATCGCACCGGGCCCTCATACATGCGGGATGGTGTGGTGGCATGTCCGAAGAGGCGGGACGCGTCTCCGGGGCGTGGCCGCCCCTCACGGACGGCGATGACACGGTAGTAGACGTTCTGCGGTAACGATGCGGCTTCAATATTACTAAATACTCGGTGCGCGATAAAATCATGAGTTTTTTTGCACGATGTGGGCACATGTGCTATAGGAACGATGGTATTTTTTCATATTTTTTGGTGATGGAGAAGTATCCGAAAAATTCCCTCTACGCGGATTGCCCTTCGCGCGTCTACGGCTATGGCCGGCGGCCTCCGGGGGCTAGCATGCCGCCAAATCTTGCGTAGGCAGCCTCTCACAACTCTGGAAGTGTTGTGGCGGTTGCAAACGCCCGGCACGCGTGTCCGGGGTGTGCCCCCCCTCACGGACGGCGCCGCCGCCGGCACCTGGAGGGCGGAAACGGACGCGTCGGGTCTACACGGAGGGGATCTTGCTGTGGGTCTGGCCCGGATGTTGCTCCAAAGTGTTCCTATG
>NW_025247438.1:0-2416 GCF_018294505.1 Triticum aestivum | reverse complement strand
ACCCGAGTCCACTTAGTAAATGAGCCGTGCCTCCACGCCTCCCTCTTTTTATGGGGAAGGCGCGAGCCGCCTCTTTACTATGATGTGACGCATGCGTGCGGGAACCGCCCCACGCATGCCCCCCACGTCACGCACGATCCTCCACGACGCGCGTTCGACGCGGGTCATGGGGAAGCGCAGCGGACGAGGAGTTACCACGCTAAACATCCGCCCCGCCTGCCCGAGCACCGTTCTGGGCCTGGCCCAACAACGTGTCGCGCTTATGTGTGGCCCAGGCCCGGGGGCTCCTGTCGGTGTACAAAAGTAGGGGCACACCTTTGTACCCCTTTACTTGTGCATGAGCAGTCGGAGTCGCGTGCCACGACCACACTAAGCAGGGTAGAGGAGGGGAGCCGGAGAGAAGCCGAAGCACAAGATGGCCAAGGCAACGCCAAGACCACAGATACCAAAGAGCGAGAGGGCGAGGTGGACTCCCCCGGCAAGGCCCTTGCCAGGGCAGCCTCCGCGGCCCTGGCAAGAGCCTTACCAGGGCAACTTGCCCGATGCTAACAGAGCGAGCCACCCTTGAGCCCACGGGTTCCAACTCAACCAACCACATTGGAACTAGGGCTCGGGAGGTACCTCCGTGGTAGCATGCAAATCTTCGTCAAGACCATAGAGATATGAGATCAGATGAGAACCAGAAGACGGCGACCCTCGGCGGGGTCCTTGCCGAGGAGATCCACAAGACCCCCGGCAAGCTCCTTGCCGGGGACGACTGCAATGGCACGGCAAGACCCTTGCCGGGCCCCCGGCAAGGCCCTTGCCAAGGGCATCAGTGGGGCCACAGCCAGGCCCGCGTCGACCAAGACTCCACCGCCATCCCCATGCAGCTGCTAGCTCAACCAGCTGGGCAGGCACCTGCGTGGCGACGGGCGGCCTCTACGCCGACTCAGCAAGCACCTGCGTGGTGGCATGCAGATCTTCGTCAAGACCCTACCACCGCGCCACCTCAGCTGCCTGCCTGCATACATGGCGCCGCATGCATCGTTGGCCTGGGCGCGTGTCGAAGCAAGGCGAGGCGGCAACAGACGGGACGGGCCTCGTTCCCGTCCCCAATAAAGCTAAGGGACACCTAAGCTACGCATTAAATGCGTCTTGTCCTGTAACACGAGCGATAAGCTCGCAGCACTGTAGGCCTTTCCACCTCCTATGTGCCACTGTGGCAGCCCCTTTCGACTATAAAAGGAGGCCATTGGCATACCGGAGAGGGATTCGGCTCTTTTGAACTACACAGCCACCATAGCTAGTTCGAGAGCTCAAGAACTCTCTCAAATACACACCAAAGCAGGACTAGGGTATTAAGCATCCTCGCGGCCCGAACCTGGGTAAACGATCCTTGTGTTGACTGTTATTCATGCTCTTCTCACAACCCGGTGCCCCGGAAACCGTAGTAGGGATTCTTGTGATCCCATAGGTGTCGTTTCCCACCGACAATGCATCCAGTGTATTGGGCCAGCAATCGGTCGAGGTCGACCATGCATAAGCGCCCATGCACGAACCAAGAACCGGTCGAGCCAGGTCAACCATGCACGACTCGATCGAGACGCACACGCAAGCGACCAGCCAGTCCACCAGACATGAGGCAACGCTAAGCTAGCATGGCGGCGGTCGCTGGCTAGGTCGCCAGGACTAGGCCGCGTGTGACCGGCGGCGGCGGCTGGCTAGGTCGCCAGGACTAGGCTGCGGCGGCGGGGCAGCCGACGGCGGCGGCAGCAAGCGATAGCACATACTTTTTTTCATGTGGACACCTTTCATTCTACTATAGACTCCATGATCACAGAGTTTGATTATCATTTTAATGAGGTATCTTTAGAGCTGTTCCAAAACTTCTTTTGTCTTGACCCAAGAAACTCCTTTTCTAGGTTCAATCTGGATAAGCTTGCTAGAATCACAGAAATTAATCATGAATTTCTTTGATAATGAACATGAACATATAGAAGATAACCTTGATATGTTCATTTTCATATGGGAAGAATTGAAGACTTTAGAGCTTTGTCATGATATTGCAAGCTAGCTAAAAAGATGGTTGAACTTGAAAGGCATGTCATGCTTCCTACTATTTATCATCTCATTGAGTTGGCATTGCTACTACCAGTAGCGACGACAACAGTTGATAGGGGCTTCTTATCAATGAAAATCATCAAGACTTAGTTGCGCAACAAGATGTCCGCTGGCTGGCTTAATGACTTGATGGTGTGTTACAATGAGCGAGGGGTCTTCAAAGGTATTGATCTTGGTAAAACTAACGAAGATTTTCAGAAGGAGGGCAGGACACTGCCCTTGTCTTGTCCTTCTAGACGCCATTGAAAGCTTCTTTATCAGTATATTTTAGCTTGTTTTTCTATTGAAACATGTCTACATTTTCATTGTATTT
>NW_025247437.1:0-2416 GCF_018294505.1 Triticum aestivum | reverse complement strand
CGCGTAGCCTTAAAAAGCAGAAGCGGAAGCTTAAAACTGCGGAAGATGCATTCAGAATCAGAAGGAGCAAAGTACTCAACACCGCAGACAAATACGGCGGCAGTCGCCACACCAAGAGCTATCCGAAGCGAAAGCTACTGCCTGAATTTGACGAGGAGGCCTTAGAACCCCCACAATCAAAAAATAACAAAGCCACCCGGTCGGATAGACGACCCCATGGCCAGCATAAAGCGGCAAGTTGCGCCGCATACAAGCCGGCACGCGACCCACTCGAGGATTCGCATCAAAAAGATGGCCCAGCTAGATCTATCTATGGGCCAAGAAAGCAAGCTCTCGTAAGCAATGCAACACAACCAATATCCGAACATCACGGCACACCCAAATACAGGGGTGCCGCACACCCCCTATGTTTCACCGATGAGGTTCTGGAACATGAATTTTCAGCGAGATTCAAGCCCATAAACATAGAGGCGTAGGACGGAACAACAGACCCTGGAGTCTGGATTGAGGATTATATCCTCCACATACACATGGCAAGAGGAGATGACCTCCACGCCATAAAATACTTACCCCTCAAGCATAAAGGGCCAGCTCGGCATTGGCTCAAAAGCCTTCCCGAAAACACCATTGGAAGTTGGGGAGAGCTCGAAGACGCTTTCCGGGCAATTTTCAAGGGACATATGTCCACCCTCCGGATGCAGACGATCTAAGTCACATAACTCAACAGCCCGGAGAGTCAGCCCGGAAATTCTAGAACATATTCCTTACTAAAAAGAATCAGATAGTCGACTGTCCAGACGCTGAAGCCCTAGCAGCTTTTAAGCATAACGTTCGAGACGAGTGGCTCGCCAGACACCTCGGCCAAGAAAAGCCAAGAACAATGGCCGCATTAACAAGCCTCATGACCCGCTTTTGCGCAGGAGAGGACAGTTGGCTGGCAAGATGTAGCACCAACGACCCAAGTACATCCGAAATTAGGGATGGAAACAGAAAACCGCGACGCAACAAGGACCAGCGCCGGACTAAGGAAAGCAGACCGGAGAGCACGACAGTCAATGCCGGATTCAAAAGCTCTCGGCAGAATCAGAAAAAGCCACCCCTCAAGGATAACAGGGACGAGCTATCCAACTTAAACAAAATCTTGGACAAGACATGTCAAATACACAGTACTCCCGGGAAGCCTTCAAACCATACCCACAGAGATTGTTGGGTTTTCAAGCAATTCAGTAAACTCAACGCCGAACACAAGGGGCTCGGCGGACTCCACTTTACAAATGTCCTGATGGATGGCGGCAGTGGTCTAAACCTGATATATTAGGACACAATCCGCCACATGGGGATAGACCCAACAAAAATTCTTCATAGGAAAACCTCCTTTCAAGGGGCAACGCCAGGCCCGAATGCCAATTGCATGGGTTCTCTTCGGCTCCCCCGACAACTTCCGTCGCGAAAGGCTAACCTTCCATATCGCCCCATTTTCAAGCAGCTATCAAGCACTACTGGGACGCGAAGCTTTCACTTGCTTTAACTCAATTCCGCATTATGCATCCCTTACGCTTAAGATGCCCGGTCCACGAGGCATCATTTCATTAAAAGGAAAGCATTGAGTGCGCCTCCCGCACGGAAGATTGTGAAGCTGCCTTAATAGCCCCACAATAAAATGGCTTCACCAGCCAAAACATCTAAACAGGTCATTAAGACCACGGACACGGATAGACGAGTCCGGCATAAAAATATAATTGATAAAGGCTTAATAGCCGTATACCCCTGTACTAGGGGCTCCGCATATAAAACAAGAGACAATCAAGCTCAATTTACCCATTTCTATTTATACTTTGTTTATTTAGTATTACTTCTGTTCGGCACGACCCTTCTTCAACTAAGTTCCTCTCTTTTACAGATGAACATCGTGCTGCGTCCGTCCAGGATACGGCAAAACGGAGACACAGGCGCAGACGTGCAGCAGGGACCCATTCCAAGGATTCTTTTCAGATTAAAACCCTGCGTAAACCTTTTTTATTGTCTCTTATTGATACACATCCCCTGGTTTTTTGGTATAACCAAGGAGGAGGCTGGCGTCTTGGCATGTGGCCACGCCAGAATTTTGCGCGTACCTGGACACTAGGGGCTTATAACTAAGGGCGTTGTCCCGCCTGCCCTCATAAAGACTGAATACCTTAGGGAGTGTTCGGCGTCGCGAGTTTGGCCTTATATGCATCAGCTCCGAATCATGTCTTTGGTCAAATGTTGGGTTGCCCGGCTCCTGTGTTTTGCTGCCTTACGTTCCGCTCTATCGGCTAAGGCGGCACCAGGAGAACTACTGCGATTGTGCCCCGGTTCGGCCAGGCGAGCACCTTAGTAGAGAAAGCCGAAAACTGACTGTCATGATATAGCGTGAGACTGGTCAACCATTCGA
>NW_025247436.1:0-2416 GCF_018294505.1 Triticum aestivum | reverse complement strand
GAAAATCATAATTACTTCGCTAATTAAGCGTTGAACTATTCAGATGTTCTATAAACCGATGCATTTGCAATCTTTCTTCCTCTGATTGGGTATCGATACTCATATCAGCCCCATTTTGGATCGCCGTATCCACTGTTGGATTATTACCCGACAGTGTCCTTCATAATTAATCACTTTGTGAGTTCTTTCTCCGATACATAATACCTTTGGTAAATTGTATCCTTTCCTTTTGTCAACCATGCTCTGCTTTCGGGCTGATGATATTTACTCTTGAAGCTTATGGTATATGTTCGTAAGAAGCCCCGATGGGATTGAACCAACGCCTTCCCTCATCGGTGTGAACCCGGAAGTTTTCACGAGTCATACTCATCTGGTATTTCACCAGGTAAAACTTTCAACACTAATGCCTTTATCAAAGCGAATAGTGAATGGAAGGTTATACATTGAAGAAGTGGGAGTCGACCTTGAACCTTGCGTTCATGCCCAGGGACACGATGTATAACTTATCATGGAAGCAGCTCGTAAAAATAATTATTCCTTTGGTATAAGTTCATCTTATATCTAGGATCTGGCCTTTTGCAACCGTGGTTCCGACCATGATTGTTCTTCTTTGTTCTCCTTTCTCGGACAAGTCAAAATAATTGTCTTCTATGGATCAATACACCAGTCCAACCTTTACTTTGATCTTGTGTCGAGTATTACCCCCCTGGTATCTCGAGATTATCATGGAACTGCATAACATCTTATGAGTTCTTCATCAAGTGCTACCTTTCCACTGATTCCAATTTTTCACGGGCCCTGAGTTATTAAACACTCAAAGACACCGATAACTGAACCGAGTCTGCATTACGGTTCAATGACACTTGATAATCTTCTATAAGTACGAGTTTGTACCCGATCACAGCATTCCTAGCCTGTTTGGCTATATCATTGTCTTGATGATTTTAACTGTGCTACCCGGTCCTTCTTCTCGGAGCACAATTTTCGACGATGAACTAACCTTACGTCGATCCTCATCGTCATACCATTTCGCCTTGCACAACAAGCTTGGTTTCGAGTTGTGTCGTACCCTTGGTTCCTATAACCTTTCACTTCATCATTACTTTGACTTGATGTCGTATCTGATCGATTACATCTTCATGAACTCTCGCGACAAAGGTTTCGAGATCGTCAACATTCTGAGCTCATCCAGGATATCAATTGGATTCATGATGAGAAATACCATCCTTGCCTCGATGAATTGTATTATCATCGACCACTTTATTGCCTTCCCACCAACACAAGCTTGTTCATGTTTGGTGTTATACCTTGAGTTCCTTGCTGTCCAGCAATTGATCTTCCTTACCTCGGAAGTATTACCATCTCTTTTTGTCAAGAATGTGGTGAGAATTTCACCACCTCTTAATAATTCTTGATATCATAATACTTCTTGCCATCTTCGTTCATTCCTTGGTCCTCGTATTGTTTTCAACCGGAATACCGACATTGGAGCTATGACGTGTGAATTCTAAACTCCTAGCAACCCTATTGCTTTGAAGTGAATGGGCGATAGTTCATTCTAAGTCCTTCGTTAATTGAATCACCATTCTGACATTGGTCGTGCAACCCAACCTATATTTCGGGCGCACATTTCAACCAATGTTTATTTGTGTATGTTTTCCTCGAGCATACTTCCTTATATCATTTGATTTGGCAAATGTTATCTCCTTGTTCACTTAATGGTGGAAATCCATCCTTTGGGGAATCTCGGCGAATTGCCGTTGAGTTCACCAGACACCTCCTTGTCCTCTTCTTGGTTTAATGATGAACTATTGTTTCAGGAACCCGCTCCCATAGTTCATTTCCCGAGAATCTTACAATGTCATTTCGTCGGTATGTGCCGCAGCTTTTCTTCTCGGACATCCTGAGTCTGAGGTATCCTGACATCAATCGGATCTGAATCTCGGTCAGATATGATGGTTGGGACATTTTCCAATAGTTATGATGTTGATCCTTTGACGACCCGGTAACATGATGTCATGCCTAGCACCCCCCCCCCCGGCTGGAGGACCTATCATTATAGATTCCTTTTCAGCAAGGTTATCCATTCATCCATGAGGAAATTGTAAGACTTATTCTACAAGTTATTCCTGATGGATCCTTCGTGTTTCCAAAGTCTGATCTTCACCTGAAGACCATGTCAATGCTATCTCGAAGCATGTCAATGGTACTCCGATTTTCAACAGGAACATTTGAAGCACGATGCTAAATTTTAATTATCATTTATCCGAACACCGTTGTATGGGTAATGTCATGAAATTTCTCTCCCCTACCTAAGGAGTTTTCTACATAATATCCTGTCATGGATATCATGCTTTGCTTGTCCTTGGGAAGGATATACCCCTGTTATACGTGTTTAAGCACATTTTCCTTCCCG
>NW_025247435.1:0-2416 GCF_018294505.1 Triticum aestivum | reverse complement strand
GGCTTTGGTCTGGTGGTGCTAGGGTTAGAATAAATTTAGGGTTTGTGTTTACTCGACGATGGTGAGGCGATGGTATCGTCTTCGACCTGGAATAAGATCCAGACTTCGCACTCGTTCCAGTGATGCTTCTCCATATCCTCGGGAGGCCCATGAAAGATGGTGTGTCTCGAAATATGGCTCTAGCGCTCCACTACGGCCCAAGCCTCTTGACGATGGGCCTCCGCTCTGCTCCTCTCGCCCGGGGTTAGTCTTTATAGTCTCTACTTGAATTTGGATCACAACATAACAAACGGGTTCTTTGATGTTTCACCAATCATTCCCAAATTTAGTGCGGGACAAATCATGACCCGTCAAATGGCCCGGGCCTCCCACCGAATTCACGCTTCTCATTTAATCTCTACTTTTTTTAGTTGCGTATACTCTTCCGTTTGCTTCTGCATACCATGATCAACAACCAAATCAATTAGATTAAATACTAAAATGTCATAAGACATTCAATTTGAATAAAGTTTTTTAACCAAAAATCGATTAGAGATGGAATAAATCAATAAAATAATAAAATATAATTGTTTGTTGTTGCCTTGTGACCATTTGTAATTGGTTCATGTGCCTACACCATCCCTATTGTAGTCGGTGCCTCTACAAGTGTTGTCTCTATTGCTATCTTGCATATTCTGTTGAGTCCATCAATGTTGCCCTCTTGCGGGGCATAGCAACAGGCAGGGGCAGAGGGCATTCCCTAAATGGCGCCCGTTGCGCCCACTCGTCCCTTTTTTATGTTGTAAAGCATAAGATGCAAGCGCCTCAGGTGGAAATCGAACCCGCGACCTCCTAGTCGTTCGCACCATACACTAACCACCTCACCAACCTCATCTCATGTGTTCAAGAAAATCTTCTTCACTCTTTTCTTCTCATGCCTTTTTATCGTTTTTGTTGTTTATTCGCAACAGTTTTGTTTGGTGTATTTTTTTCTTTTGTTCATTTGAATGAACTATTTTTCAAATTGATGAAATTTTCCAAAAGTGATGAACTTTTTTTAAAATTGATGAAATTTTCTCCAAATTTGATGAACTTTTTTGGAATTGGATGAATTTTTTCGGATTGGATGAGATTTTCCCCAAAATTGATGAATTTTTTTAAGATTCGATGAACTTTTTTTTGAATTGGATGAACCTTTTTGAATTCGATGAACTTTTTTGCAAAATTGATGAACTTTTTACAAATTCGATGAACTTTCTTCACATTCGATGAACTCTTTTCCAAAATTGATGAACTCTTTTCCAAAATCGATGAACTTTTTTTGAATTTGTGAACTATTTTTCAAAATTAATTTTCTGAACTTTTTTAAAATCGATGAACTTGTTTGAAAATCGATGAAATCTTTTTGAGAATCAATGAACTTTTTGTTCAAAATCAATGAAATTTTTTCAGTTTTTCTGGACTTTTTTAAAAATTGATGAACTTTTTCAAATGTTGTGAACTTTTTTTGAAAATTTATAAAAAAAATTCTAATTTGTGATTCTTTCTGAAGTCTGTTTTACTTTAAAAAAATCACTTTTTTGCCAAAATAAATCACGTTTTCCTAAAAAAAATCACATAATTCAGAAATCTACGCGGCTACAGTGTTTTGTTCTTATTCATCATCGCGCTGCAATTTTTCAGAAATGTGTAGTAGCTCGATTGGTTAGCCAACCAGTTACTAGAGGTAAGGGTAGCGACTCCAATTCCATAAGTTAGGAACTCCTGGGGGGCAGAGCTTAGTTAGAGCTAAACTGGGCCGTGACCTATCCAGGATTTTTTTGTTTTTTTACCTATCTCGTTCCTAAAAACGTTAATTTATCCAAAATGATTGGGCTGGCTAATGCTCTCAGGCCCATGCCATATTTTATGAGTTTTTTTCGGGCTACTACTACATTGCATTGTTGCGTGTTCGTGGGCCTGGCCCATACTAGCAGCTGTGTGGGCGCCAGAAACTCCAACCGGAGCTGAAGGCGCCGGTTAGGAGCTCCCGGGGGCGGAGCTTAGTTAGGGTTAAACTAGGTCGTGACCTACCCAGGATTTTCGTGTTTTTTCCCTATCTCGTTCCTAAAAAAACTTAATTCATCCGAAATGATTGGGCTAGCTAATGCCTCTCATGCCCACGCCATATTTTATGAAATTTTTTCGCGCTACTACTACATTGCACTGTTACATGTTCGTGGGCCTAGCCCATACTAGAAGATGCGTGGGCGCCAGAAACTCCAACCGGAGCTGAAGGCGCCGGTTAGGAGCTCCAGGGGCAGAGCTTAGTTAGGGCTAAATTGGGCCGTGACCTGTTCAGGAATTTCGTGTTTTTTTACCTATCTCGTTCCTAAAAAAAGTTAATTTATCCGAAACGATTGGGCTAGCTAATGCCTCTCAGGCACATGCCTCGCGC
>NW_025247434.1:1394-2416 GCF_018294505.1 Triticum aestivum | reverse complement strand
ATAAGTTTTAAAAAATGAAATCCCTTTGTAACAGACGAGTTTCCGGATGAAATCCTGATACTTTGAAAGAGATTGTCCGTTTTGTACACGAAGTGCATCCAGTTTATGCCGTAACCCTCTCAACTTTCTTGCACATGCTATGTGGATGAAATGATGATATCATGCCAACTTTCAACCTTTTCAGAGTTCATTTGAAATGCTTTTCAATTTTAGGGTCTTATAGCTCAAAATAATTAGTAAATGCATGAAAAATAACCAAATGAAGTCAGAAAGGATTGAAAAATGATGATGTGGCTTTGAATGGTGCATTTTGAACACAAACAAAGTCAGGAGTTCAAATAAGTTTAAAAAAATGAAATCCCTGTGTAACAGACGAGTTTTCGGATGAAATCCTGATACTTTGAAAGAGATTGTCCGTTTTGTACACGAAGTGCATCCAGTTTATGCCGTAACCCTCTCAACTTTCTTGCACATGCTATGTGGATGAAATGATGATATCATGCCAATTTTCAACCTTTTCAGAGTTCATTTGAAATGCTTTTCAATTTTAGGGTCTTATAGCTCAAAATAATTAGTAAATGCATGAAAAATAACAAATGAAGTCAGAAAGGATTGAAAAATGATGATGTGGCTTTGAATGGTGCATTTTGAACACACAAAAAGTGACGAGTTCAAATAAGTTTTTAAAAATGAAATCCCTTTGTAACAGACGAGTTTCCGGATGAAATCCTGATACTTTGAAAGAGATTGTCCGTTTTGTACACGAAGTGCATCCAGTTTATGCCGTAACCCTCTCAACTTTCTTGCACATGCTATGTGGATGAAATGATGATATCATGCCAACTTTCAACCTTTTCAGAGTTCATTTGAAATGCTTTTCAATTTTAGGGTCTTATAGCTCAAAATAGTTAGTAAATGCATGAAAAATAACAAATGAAGTCAGAAAGGATTGAAAAATGATGATGTGGCTTTGAATGGTGCATTTTGAACACACACAAAGTCAGGAGTTCAAATAAGTTTTA
>NW_025247434.1:0-1384 GCF_018294505.1 Triticum aestivum | reverse complement strand
ATGATGATGTGGCTTTGAATGGTGCATTTTGAGCACACAAAAATTCAGGAGTTCAAATAAGTTTTAAAAAATGAAATCCCTTTGTAACAGACGAGTTTCCGGATGAAATCCTGATACTTTGAAAGATATTGTCCGTTTTATACACGAAGTGCATCCAGTTTTTGTCGTAACCCTCTCAACTTTCTTGCACATGCTATGTGGATGAAATGATGATATCATGCCAACTTTCAACCTTTTCAGAATTCATTTGAAATGCTTTTCAATTTTAGGGTCTTATAGCTCAAAATAGTTAGTAAATGCATGAAAAATAACAAATGAAGTCAGAAAGGATTAAAAAATGATGATGTGGATTTGAATGGTGCATTTTGAACACACAAAAAGTCAGGAGTTCAAATAAGTTTTAAAAAATGAAATCCCTGTGTAACAGACGAGTTTCCGGATGAAATCCTGATACTTTGAAAGAGATTGTCCGTTTTGTACACGAAGTGCATCCAGTTTATGCCGTAACCCTCTCAACTTTCTTGCACATGCTATGTGGATGAAATGATGATATCATGCCAACTTTCAACCTTTTCAGAGTTCATTTGAAATGCTTTTCAAATTTAGGGTCTTATAGCTCAAAATAATTAGTAAATGCATGAAAAATAACAGATGAAGTCAGAAAGGATTGAAAAATGATAATGTGGCTTTGAATGGTGCATTTTGAACACAAAAAAGTCAGGAGTTCAAATATGTTTTAAAAAATGAAATCCCTTTGTAACAGACGAGTTTTTGGATGAAATCCTGATACTTTGAAAGAGATTGTCCGTTTTGTACACGAAGTGCATCCAGTTTATGCCGTAACCCTCTCAACTTTCTTGCACATGCTATGTGGATGAAATGATGATATCATGCCAACTTTCAACCTTTTCAGAGTTCATTTGAAATGCTTTTCAATTTTAGGGTCTTATAGCTCAAAATAGTTAGTAAATGCATGAAAAATAACAAATGAAGTCAGAAAGGATTGAAAAATGATGATGTGGCTTTGAATGGTGCATTTTGAACACACACAAAGTCAGGAGTTCAAATAAGTTTTAAAAAATGAAATCCCTTTGTAACAGACGAGTTTCCGGATGAAATCCTGATACTTTGAAAGAGATTGTCCGTTTTGTACACGAAGTGCATCCAGTTTATGCCGTAACCCTCTCAACTTTCTTGCACATGCTATGTGGATGAAATGATGATATCATACGAACTTTCAACCTTTTCAGAGTTCATTTGAAATGCTTTTCAATTTTAGGGTCTTATAGCTCAAAATAATTAGTAAATGCATCAAAAATAACAAATGAAGTCAGAAAGGATTGAAAAATGATGATGTGGCTTTGAATGGTGCATTTTGAACACA
>NW_025247433.1:0-2416 GCF_018294505.1 Triticum aestivum | reverse complement strand
CAAAGGGGCAAGTGAATGTCGTTTTCTCTTGATCATCGGGGTGAACTGTAATTTGTGAAAATCCAGAACATCCATAAAGATAACAAAAAAAAAGAGTATGAGTTGACAACCTTTCAAGCATTTGGTCGATAAAGGGTAGTGGGTAGTGGTCGTTTCGGGTCTCCTTATACAATTTTCTTAAATCAGTGCACACTATATATCCAACTATTGTTTTTATTAGGCACAACCGTAAATCCTCCCTTCTTAGGTACACAATCAACCGGACTTACCCACTTACTTTCAAACAAAGGGTATATTATTACCACATCTAATAAGCGAATTACCTATTTCCTCTCAACATCTGCTATTTTTGGATTTAATTTCCTATGGTATTCTCGTATAGGTAAAGTACCTCCTTCATGTATATCATATGCCTCCATATATATCGGCTACTTCCTTTAAGGTCGACAATGGAATACCTGAAGGCCTTATGTTGAAGTTTCAATGTTTTTCCTTCTCTTCTTCTGAAGTGTTAGAGCTTATAATGAGATGATATTTATTTGGTTGATCATAAAACTTATACCTTGATTCTGATGATAAAGGTTTTATCTCCTGACGTCCGAGTTCTTCATCACCTTTCCTTTCACGCACCTTGTAGAAAAGATAGGCTTAAGCGTATGCAACCTGCAGGGACGCGTGCGTGTTTATATGGGCGCAAGGCCAGAAGATTTACAGGGTTGGTTAGGCTAGGATTGATCTCCAAGTAATCTAACTATATAACTACCATGGGATCATATCTCTAGCCTAACCTGGTTGTTACAACAGATATACACGCACGCACACAATTACAATGTTTAACACTCCCCCTCAATCACAACTTATCTAAGTTGAGATTGTGCCTAAAAATTTCTAACTGCCATAAGGAGAGGGGTTTAGTAAACCCATCCGCAACTTGATGGCCAGTAGGTATAAGCCTGATGTTCAGCAACTTGTCAGCCACCCGTTCTCGAACAAAGTGATAATCAATCTCTATATGCTTAGTCCTGGCATGGAAGATAGGGTTAGCAGACAAGTATGTAGCACCAAGATTATCACACCAAAGTGATGCTGCTCTCGGGTGAGAAATACCCAACTCTGTCAACAAGTTCGGTGCCCAAATAACTTCAGCAGTGGCATTGGCTAGAGCTTTATATTCATCCTTTGTACTTGATCTAGATACAGTTGGTTGTTTACGTGCACTCCAAGAAATCAAGTTACTCCCAAGAAACACTACAAAACCTCCAGTTGATCTTCTATCATCAGGACAGCCTGCCCAATCAGCATCTGAGAAAGTACTTACAAGCATTGAGTCGGACTTGCCAAGTCTGAGTCCATGACTCTTTGTTCCTTGAAGATATCTGAGTATCCTCTTTACCGTTGTCCAATGTGTGCTAGCAGGAGCATGTAAGAACTGGCATACTTTATTAACTGAGTATGAAATATCTGGCTTAGTTAAAGTCAAATATTGCAATGCTCCTACTATACTCCTATACCTAGTGGAGTCCTCTGCTCCAAGCACTTCTCCATCATAAAGAGACATCTTCTCAGAAGTAGACAAAGGAGTAGACAACGGCTTACACCCTTTCATGCCCATTCTTTGAAGTATCTCTTGAACATATTTTTCTTGTGATAGCAAAATTCCACTCTTTACATTTTTTACCTCAATCCCAAGGAAGAAGTGAAGGCTGCCAAGATCCTTCAACGCAAACTCCTTGCTCAAATCCGCGAGAAGAGCTTCAACTGCTTTAGAGGACAAGATAGTGACAACAATGTCATCAACATAAATGAGCATGAAGATAGTTATCCCACGTCGGTGATAGAAGAACAACGAGGTATCTCCTTTAGAAGGAACAAATCCAACTGACTGCAACTTGGAAGAGAGCCGAGAATACCATGCTCTAGGTGCTTGCTTCAGCCCATACAAAGCCTTATCAAGCTTGCAAATATAATGAGGTGCTTTAGGATGCTCATAACCAAGAGGTTGCCTCATGAACACTTCCTCTTCCAGAACACCATGCAAAAACACGTTCTTTACATCTAGCTATCTGATGCACCAATTTCTAGATACTACAACTGAAAGAATTAATCTGATGGTAGCTGCCTTTACTACCGGACTAAACCTGTCCTCATAATCAATCCCATACCTCTGTTTGAAGCCTTTTGCAACTAGCCATGCCTTGTACCTATCAACAGTGCCATCAGATTTCCTTTTCACCTTAAAAACCCACTTGCAGTCAATTATGTTTTTGCCCTTGACTGGTGGGACCAAACGCCAGGTTCGGTTTTTCATTAAGGCGACATACTCTTCATCCATTGCTTCTTTCCACCAGGGTTCACCAAGAGCTTCACCAAAACTTTGCGGTTCACCTGTTGCACAAAAAGAGCCCCAACGAACACA
>NW_025247432.1:0-2416 GCF_018294505.1 Triticum aestivum | reverse complement strand
GGCTTTGGTCTGGTGGTGCTAGGGTTAGAATAAATTTAGGGTTTGTGTTTACTCGACGATGGTGAGGCGATGGTATCGTCTTCGACCTGGAATAAGATCCAGACTTCGCACTCGTTCCAGTGATGCTTCTCCATATCCTCGGGAGGCCCATGAAAGATGGTGTGTCTCGAAATATGGCTCTAGCGCTCCACTACGGCCCAAGCCTCTTGACGATGGGCCTCCGCTCTGCTCCTCTCGCCCGGGGTTAGTCTTTATAGTCTCTACTTGAATTTGGATCACAACATAACAAACGGGTTCTTTGATGTTTCACCAATCATTCCCAAATTTAGTGCGGGACAAATCATGACCCGTCAAATGGCCCGGGCCTCCCACCGAATTCACGCTTCTCATTTAATCTCTACTTTTTTTAGTTGCGTATACTCTTCCGTTTGCTTCTGCATACCATGATCAACAACCAAATCAATTAGATTAAATACTAAAATGTCATAAGACATTCAATTTGAATAAAGTTTTTTAACCAAAAATCGATTAGAGATGGAATAAATCAATAAAATAATAAAATATAATTGTTTGTTGTTGCCTTGTGACCATTTGTAATTGGTTCATGTGCCTACACCATCCCTATTGTAGTCGGTGCCTCTACAAGTGTTGTCTCTATTGCTATCTTGCATATTCTGTTGAGTCCATCAATGTTGCCCTCTTGCGGGGCATAGCAACAGGCAGGGGCAGAGGGCATTCCCTAAATGGCGCCCGTTGCGCCCACTCGTCCCTTTTTTATGTTGTAAAGCATAAGATGCAAGCGCCTCAGGTGGAAATCGAACCCGCGACCTCCTAGTCGTTCGCACCATACACTAACCACCTCACCAACCTCATCTCATGTGTTCAAGAAAATCTTCTTCACTCTTTTCTTCTCATGCCTTTTTATCGTTTTTGTTGTTTATTCGCAACAGTTTTGTTTGGTGTATTTTTTTCTTTTGTTCATTTGAATGAACTATTTTTCAAATTGATGAAATTTTCCAAAAGTGATGAACTTTTTTTAAAATTGATGAAATTTTCTCCAAATTTGATGAACTTTTTTGGAATTGGATGAATTTTTTCGGATTGGATGAGATTTTCCCCAAAATTGATGAATTTTTTTAAGATTCGATGAACTTTTTTTTGAATTGGATGAACCTTTTTGAATTCGATGAACTTTTTTAGAAAATTGATGAACTTTTTACAAATTCGATGAACTTTCTTCACATTCGATGAACTCTTTTCCAAAATTGATGAACTCTTTTCCAAAATCGATGAACTTTTTTTGAATTTGTGAACTATTTTTCAAAATTAATTTTCTGAACTTTTTTAAAATCGATGAACTTGTTTGAAAATCGATGAAATCTTTTTGAGAATCAATGAACTTTTTGTTCAAAATCAATGAAATTTTTTCAGTTTTTCTGGACTTTTTTAAAAATTGATGAACTTTTTCAAATCTTGTGAACTTTTTTTGAAAATTTATAAAAAAAATTCTAATTTGTGATTCTTTCTGAAGTCTGTTTTACTTTAAAAAAATCACTTTTTTGCCAAAATAAATCACGTTTTCCTAAAAAAAATCACATAATTCAGAAATCTACGCGGCTACAGTGTTTTGTTCTTATTCATCATCGCGCTGCAATTTTTCAGAAATGTGTAGTAGCTCGATTGGTTAGCCAACCAGTTACTAGAGGTAAGGGTAGCGACTCCAATTCCATAAGTTAGGAACTCCTGGGGGGCAGAGCTTAGTTAGAGCTAAACTGGGCCGTGACCTATCCAGGATTTTTTTGTTTTTTTACCTATCTCGTTCCTAAAAACGTTAATTTATCCAAAATGATTGGGCTGGCTAATGCTCTCAGGCCCATGCCATATTTTATGAGTTTTTTTCGGGCTACTACTACATTGCATTGTTGCGTGTTCGTGGGCCTGGCCCATACTAGCAGCTGTGTGGGCGCCAGAAACTCCAACCGGAGCTGAAGGCGCCGGTTAGGAGCTCCCGGGGGCGGAGCTTAGTTAGGGTTAAACTAGGTCGTGACCTACCCAGGATTTTCGTGTTTTTTCCCTATCTCGTTCCTAAAAAAACTTAATTCATCCGAAATGATTGGGCTAGCTAATGCCTCTCATGCCCACGCCATATTTTATGAAATTTTTTCGCGCTACTACTACATTGCACTGTTACATGTTCGTGGGCCTAGCCCATACTAGAAGATGCGTGGGCGCCAGAAACTCCAACCGGAGCTGAAGGCGCCGGTTAGGAGCTCCAGGGGCAGAGCTTAGTTAGGGCTAAATTGGGCCGTGACCTGTTCAGGAATTTCGTGTTTTTTTACCTATCTCGTTCCTAAAAAAAGTTAATTTATCCGAAACGATTGGGCTAGCTAATGCCTCTCAGGCACATGCCTCGCGC
>NW_025247431.1:0-2416 GCF_018294505.1 Triticum aestivum | reverse complement strand
AGTATTTAATAATATCACGCTGCATCGTTACCGCAGAACGTCTACTACCGTTTCATTGTCGTCCGTGAGGGGGGCCACAACCCGGAGACGCGTGCCGCCTCTTCGGACATGCCACAACACCACCCCGCATGTATGAGGGCCCGGTACGACGCTCCGGTGGCATTGCTACCCCCCAGGGCCCCCGTCCCGCCTAACCCTGTAGCGTTTGACCACGGGATCTAGCCCTTTGACTTTGCACGGACGGGCTTTGACCAGTGGACCTCTCCACCCGGTTGTGTTAGGTCGGCCCAGAGGAACACTTTGGAGCAACATCCGGGCCAAACCCACAGCTACATCCACTCCTTGTAGACCCGACGCGTCCGTTTCCCCCCTCCAGGTGCCGGCGGCGGCGTCGTCCGTGAGGGGGGGGGCACACCCCGGAGACGCGTGCTGGGTGTTTGCAACCGCCGCAACACTTCCAGATTTGTGAGAGGCCGCCTACACAAGATTTGACGGTATGCTAGCCCCCGGAGGCCGCCGGCCACAGTCGTAGACGTGCGAAGAGCAATCCGCGTAGAGGGAAGTGTTCAGATACTTCTCCATCACAAAAAATTATGAAAAATTACCATCAGTCCTATAGCACATGTGCCCACGTTGTGTAAAAAACTCATGATTTTATCGCGCTCCAAGTATTTAATAATATTCACGCTGCATCGTTACCGCAGAACGTCTACTACCGTTTCATTGCCGTCTGTGAGGGGGGCCACAACCCGGAGACGCGTGCCGCCTCTTCGGACATGCCACAACACCACCCCGCATGTATGAGGGCCCGGTACGACGCTCCGGTGGCATTGCTACCCCCCAGGGCCCCCGTCCCGCCTAACCCTATAGCGTTTGACCACGGGATCTAGCCCTTTGACTTTGCACGGACGGGCTTTGACCAGTGGACCTCTCCACCCGGTTGTGTTAGGTCGGCCCAGAGGAACACTTTGGAGCAACATCCGGGCCAAACCCACAGCTACATCCACTCCGTGTAGACCCGACGCGTCCGTTCCCCCCCTCCAGGTGCCGCCGGCGGCGGCGTCCGTGAGGGGGGGGGCACACCCCGGAGACGCGTGCTGGGCGTTTGCAACCGCCTCAACACTTCCAGATTTGTGAGAGGCCGCCTACGCAAGATTTGACGGTATGCTAGCCCCCGGAGGCCGCCGGCCACAGTCGTAGACGTGCGAAGAGCAATCCGCGTAGAGGGAAGTGTTCAGATACTTCTCCATCACAAAAAATTATGAAAAATTACCATCAGTCCTATAGCACATGTTCCCACGTTGTGTAAAAAAGTCATGATTTTATCGCGCTCCAAGTATTTAATAATATTCACGCTGCATCGTTACCGCAGAACGTCTACTACCGTTTCATTGCCGTCCGTGAGGGGGGCCACAACCCGGAGACGCGTGCCGCCTCTTCGGACATGCCACAACACCACCCCGCATGTATGAGGGCCCGGTACGACGCTCCGGTGGCATTGCTACCCCCCAGGCCCCCGTCCCGGCTAACCCTGTAGCGTTTGACCACGGGATCTAGCCCTTTGACTTTGCACGGACAGGCTTTGACCAGTGGACCTCTCCACCCGGTTGTGTTAGGTCGGCCCAGAGGAACACTTTGGAGCAACATCCGGGCCAAACCCACAGCTACATCCACTCCGTGTAGACCCGACGCGCCCGTTTCCCCCCTCCAGGTGCCGGCGGCGGCGGCGTCCGTGAAGGGGGGGGGGGGCACACCCCGGAGACGCGTGCTGGGCGTTTGCAACCGCCTCAACACTTCCAGATTTGTGAGAGGCCGCCTACGCAAGATTTGACGGTATGCTAGCCCCCGGAGGCCGCCGGCCACAGTCGTAGACGTGCGAAGAGCAATCCGCGTAGAGGGAAGTGTTCAGATACTTCTCCATCACAAAAAATTATGAAAAATTACCATCAGTCCTATAGCACATGTGCCCGCGTTGTGTAAAAAACTCATGATTTTATCGCGCTCCAAGTATTTAATAATATTCACGCTGCATCGTTACCGCAGAACGTCTACTACCGTTTCATTGCCGTCCGTGAGGGGGGCCACAACCCGGAGACGCGTGCCGCCTCTTCGGACATGCCACAACACCACCCCGCATGTATGAGGGCCCGGTACGACGCTCCGGTGGCATTGCTACCCCCAGGGCCCCCGTCCCGGCTAACCCTGTAGCGTTTGACCACGGGATCTAGCCCTTTGACTTTGCACGGACGAGCTTTGACCAGTGGACCTCTCCACCCGGTTGTGTTAGGTCGGCCCAGAGGAACACTTTGGAGCAACATCTGGGCCAAACCCACAGCTACATCCACTCCGTGTAGACCCGACGCGTCCGTTTCCCCCCTCCAGGTGTCGGCGGCGGCGGCGTCCGTGAGGGGGGGGG
>NW_025247430.1:0-2416 GCF_018294505.1 Triticum aestivum | reverse complement strand
AGGACATGACTACCTTGGATATGACCAAAAATATTGCATATATGCATATTTGTCAGGTGATTTCTAGTGCAAACTATTCAATAATCTATTTATGTTATCCAGAACAAAAATACTTCACACACTTTTGTGTTTTGTCTAATTGCATGTGTATGGGACATTTGTACAATCCACATATGAAGATAAGGAAGAAAGAGATGTTTATTTGCTGTCCAAAAAGTTCTCTCACGTCACTTTTGGCCCAAGAGAAGATAGAGTCCAAGTCTCTCACGTTCTCGATTCAGATTCGGACTGCACAGACATACCTGACTCAAAACGCACACAAGTTTTTCATACGGACTCCGAATTGGGTGATTCTTTTTTTGTTGGAAACTAGATTTAGTGCACTTTCCAACGCAATTGGAATCACCTTCAAATTCGTCCGGAGCGTTGAGTTGTGGACGAAACAATCTGATGCTGCAGCAGAATCCGAGTCAAACTACAAGTCCAAAGGTGTTACATCACCTCCACTTGGGCCCATTGGCCTTGTACAACCTAGATTTAGTTTTATGCTGCCTTGGGACGTCCTCCCACCTCCTTGGCCGCCACCCCTTGCTCCTATATAAGTAGATCCATCTAGTAGCTTTTCCTTGGGATTTGTTTAGTTAAAAGTTAGCCATTGCAACTTCGTGTACTTCGTTTGTGTCCAACGACCAGACCAAGACCGCTTTCGGATCCCCACCTTTATCAATACTTCATACATATTTGCAATATTCAGATTGCTTTTATCATATTCTTGCTCGTTCTTCGATTGCTTGCAGGAATAGACCTTTGTGGTCAGGTTGATCGTGCACCGGCATGGTCAATAACCTCTGGAGATTGCTTTAGCGATTGCTAAGGCGCAACGTCGTGCACGTTTGTAGTCGGATCGTCAAAGTCGTCTCCACCAAATCGATAGTTACCATCTCATCGAAAGATCGGGACACCCCCGCCTCTATCAAGTGGTATCAGTTTTCAGGTTGCTCGGTGAGAATTTCCAGTTTTCCTAGATTAGATTTATTTTCTTACCTATTGTCCAAGAAAAATCCACAAAAAAGAGTTAGATCTATTCATCCTTTGTCCAAGCCAGTCTGAGCCTTTGCAATTTTCTTTTCATTGCTTGCATAATTGAATTATCGGTTGCATCGTCGTGTCGAGTTGCTGGTCTTAGTGTCTAGGTCGTTTAGAGTTTCGAGTTCTGTTCACATTAGTCACGTCGCCGCTGCATCATTATCCCTTCCGCTGTCAACCACCCATCCATCAATTTCCTCCACGTGCTAGCCACCGTTCATTGTCATAATCATAGTTGAGATTGTTCCCATCTTCGCTTGATCCAATCTACATCTTATCTAGTTTGTTTTGGAAAGAGGGAGAGAGAGAAAAAAGATAGAGAAAAAAAAACGAGAGAAAAAAAAAGTAAAAAAAAGTCAGAGAAAAAAAAGAAAGGAAAAGAAAAAAAAGCGTGAGAAAAAAAAGAGAGAAGAAAAAAAATTGGATCTATCTAGAATCAATCTCGTACCTGAATTCGGATTGGAATCTGTTTTGTGAACTGTTCAGTAAAACAGCTTGGCTATTGTTTCACATCATTATCTTTACTGCCGTTGTGATCTTCACTTATATCTTGCTGTCCAGAGCTACTTTGTATCCTTCATTGATGCTGGTTGTGCTACGACGTGACCTCATTAGTGTTCTAGGCTCGCGTCTCTAGTTCGGTCTAGCCTAGGACCAGCACAGTACCGTCGTTGAGCGTTTATTCAACATTGCATCTTTGAATTGATTATTGCTAATCTTTTGCTGCCATATATAGCCAACCCAGCTCCACATATTTCTACACCGTGTATACGTACGCTCCCCTGGCAATCGCTTTACTCAATATTCGGAGTTACTTGACACCGCTGGTTGCCGATCACCGCCTGCTGCATGGTAAGAACTTGTAAGACATTGATATTTGCTTTACTGTGAGCGTTTTACCACCACATCCTAGTAGTTATAGGAACATTATTTTTGGGTTTTGTTTCTTGTTCTACTAATCATGACAGGATCCAGAGTCAATTCATGGGCTTTGTCGATCACGGGAGACGTGCCACCACCTTTGCAAATACCACAACCGTCACGAGAGGTGCACAAACATCCAAATGCACATGATCAGGTTAATGTATCTATACCACCATTTAATGACCGTTTTAAACCTGCTTTATATATTGAATGGGAGTTCGACATAAAAAATATATTTGCTTCCCATAATTTCGATGAACATAAAAAGGTTAAGGTTGCGGTTGGTTCTTTCACTGGTTATGCTTTGGTTTGGTGGAGTGAATATTGTCGGTTACACCCTGATTATATACCTACTACTTGGGATGATTTGAAACTTGCCATGCGACATACTTTCGTCCCTGCTTAT
>NW_025247429.1:0-2417 GCF_018294505.1 Triticum aestivum | reverse complement strand
AAGAGGAACGACCGGTGTCTGATATCATGCAAGACAGATAGGAATCGGTGCTGCAAGATTGCACGCCTCCTCATCTCATATCATTGCATCATATCTATATACACGTATACATGGGTGAGCTTGCCTTGCAAGTCAATTAAACTAGGGAAACTACAACCGACTCAAGCCATATTTGGTAGTATAAACATACTTGGATGATGGGCATTAACAGCACGCCCCCGTAGTCTGAGCCTCGTAGTGGAGCGAGGTGAAGACTGGACCGGAACTCATGAAACAATACAGCTGGAAGACCTTTTATGAATATATCTGCGTACTGTGACGAAGAAGGAACATGCAGAACTCGAACAACACCAAGAGCAACTTTCTCGCGGAAAAATGAATGTCAAGTTCAATGTGTTTGGTTCGTCGATGTTGTACCGGGTTATGAGCAAGATATACCATGCTCACATTGTCACAAAAAACAACTGTAGCAATGCTGATAGGTCGATGGAGCTCCTGAAGTAAGTGACGAACCCAACAAGACTCGGCCACAACAGTTACCACATCTTAAGTTATGCCGGTATAGCAATCACAAATTGCAGTACATAACACGATGACTTAAACAAAACGTTCATATGACTGGGAGGGAACTGATGATCATGCAATCTCCTTGGGTTCCTCAACTGGAGAAATGGTAAATGCAATGATTTTCACCACAACAGCTGAACATGCCATCAGCTTAATGGTACCCCAGATGTCCTTCATGATGAGATCGGACCTCTCCTTCTCCTTTCTTCAAAAATTCATGCAAAAAGTGGTAACATATCAATAAGATAATCCGTTACCAAGCGTTGAAAAAGGAGACAACGCATACATACCTAATAGACTCCACAACCTCATCAATCCGTCCCCTTAAGGACCCCGCCTCTCGCTCTAATTCTTCTAGACTAGCTGATTGCAAGTTAATTTTCGTACGCTACAATAGAAATAAAGATTCTATAAGTGATTTATTATAGCTATACAGGCATAACAGATAAATAAAGTGCATAGACATAACAAATAAACAGGGCATAGCAGATTCAAAGTAAGCAAATTCATAATATATCTCACGGGTATAAAAACATGATGTCTATGCTAGGATCAATGTTCCAAATAGCAGATAAATAGAAATGCGCACATGAACTAAGTATCACAGGTATAAAAGCATGATGTCTAAGATATTCCGTGGAGTTTCAGGACTTTTGGAGTTGCACAGAATAGGTCTCCAATATTTGCTCCTTTTCCAGCCCAGAATTCCAGCTGCCGACATTCTCCCTCTTCATGTAAACCTTATAAAATAAGAGAGAATAGCCATAAGTATTGTGACATAATGTGAAATAATAGCCCGTAATGCAATAGAAATCGATATGAAAGCATGATGCAAAATGGACGTATCAACTCCCCCAAGCTTAGACCTTGCTTGTCCTCAAGCGAAAAGCCGATAACAATAAATATGTCCTCATGTTTAGATGTAGAGGCGTCGATAAAAATAAAATACGGACATGAAGGCATCATGATTATTCTCATAATAGCAACATATATAGATTTTGTCATATGATTACTTATGTTCAAGTGATGATCTTTTCACAATACAAAGGTATGAATCAGAAACCTTATTGAGCACCAACAAATTATAACCTCAGTTATTGAAGCAATTGCAATTTATCATAACGTCAGAGCTTAAAAGCAAGTCCACATACTCAACTATCACTTAGTCCTTCATAATTGCTAACACTCACGCAATACTTGTGGTTACTGAGTTTTAATCGGACACAGAGAAAGATAGGGGCTTGTAGTTTTGCCCCACAACCTTTTACCTCAAGGGTAATGTCAACAGTAACAATTCATGCTCCCCTACATCCAATTAGATATGTATATCGTGTTCTTTCCAACATGCTGAGCTTGCCAAAGGATAAAATGAAAAAGAAAGGTGAAGATCACCGTGACTCTTGCATAAGGTAGAAGATAATAATAAAAGATAGGCCCTTCGCAGAGGGAAGCAGAGGTTGCCATGCGCTTTTATGGTTGATGCACAAAATCTTAATGCAAAAGTACGTCACTTTATATTGCCCCTTGCATGTGGAACTTTATTATGCAGTCCGTTGCTTTTATTACTTCCACAACAAGTTCGTACAAAGCTTATTTTCTCTGCACTAATAAGTCATGCATATTTAGAGAGCAATTTTTATTGCTTGCACCGATGACAACTTACTTGAAGGATCTTACTCAATCCATAAGTAGATATGGTGGACTCTCATGGCTAAACTGGTTTAAGGGTATTTGGAAGCACAAGTAGTATCTCTACTTGGTGCTGAGAATTTGGCTAGCATGAGGGGGAAAGGCAAGCTCAACATGTTAGAGGATCCATGACAACATACTTTATCTCAGATATAAGAAAA
>NW_025247428.1:0-2417 GCF_018294505.1 Triticum aestivum | reverse complement strand
AAAAATCAGTAGAATTTATAGTTGCAATGCAGGCAGTGAACAAATCTCTCAACAACTAAATGAAAACAACTTGTTTGTTGCTGCAAGTTATGTTTTCTTATTTAGATAACATTACATAACTTCTTTCACGAAGTGATATTCCGATTCTGGCAACTAAAAAACACAAAAAGAGACATGTATTTGTAAAGGCTTTACCAACTACTCCCTCGGTCCCATAATGTAAGAGTATTTTTTACACTAGTGCAGTGTAAAAAATGCTCTTATATTGCGGGAAGGAGGGTGTATCATTTCGGGCAAAGTCATTGTCAAACCTGATTTTCGAGAAATAAAAGGAACATCATCTTTTTTTTTCTCAAAAGATACCCATAACTTTTTTTTATGTTGATGAGAGCACTACATTGAAAAAGAAAATTGAATGCCCAACGTCAACCTAAGTCATATATGGATCTAGTTAGGTTGAGATGAAAACGGTCGAACTTCAGTCTAAATGCTTATACATAAATATATTTCAGGTATTGTACATTTTTGGAAAAAATCAAACACGCATCGTAAATTAGCATGGAGCGAATATTTGCATCCATGAGCCTCCTCTGTATCGGAGCGAATTTTATTGTCCCCATGGTGCACTTGTAGAGAATAATACTAGATGTTAACGTTCTATTTTGTGCAAGTATTCAGTGCGGTAGTCCACTTGGCTTTCTTATATACTACCCTGTCAGAATGCTAGTTTACTATGGTGCTTGGATCCGTAATTATTATTTCATACTCTCCGATCCATTTCGAACAAATATAAAGTATATTGTACGTACCATCAGAACCAAGAGAATTCCATTTTTTCGTTGCCCGGCTAGCAAACAACCATAAATTAATTACCATCTCGTAGGATGATCTTTCATGTAAACTGTTTGAAATCTACCTAAATCCGTCTATAAGTATTTTGTGGTGTTTTGGATGATGGTGATTTCAGCAGTTGCAGAGACGTCAAGTTGTTCCCATTTGACAAGAGGATCCATGTCGTGGTGGGTTCTTTTTTAGAAATATACGACTATTCCGCGAGTTCTTAGAATTAAGCCGGTCGGAGTTTTTGTTGGTGATTGCACTCACTAGAATTCTGTGTGTTCTCAAACAGTTATTGGTTGTATTTAGCTGTGGAACCAAAATGAGTGAAAATGTCATAGTTCCTTTCGTAGTAAATAGGGTTCATTCCTACTTTGACATGGATGGTCTGGCCACCGAAGAAAGAATCCACCATCCATACTGTGAACCTGAAACTCACTAAACCAAGATATCAAAATCAGATTAATCCAATCCATAGCGGTGAAATCAACTTGTAAATTGAGAATCAAATCATGTTGCTATTGATCAATCATCAAGCACTGTGAGCTGAGTCCACTGGACATTGTGAGTCAGGTAATGATGGATCATGAATTGGCAAAAATGAACATACCATTTGGGACGCAAGAGTCCTTATGTGGCCTCTTGCCCTCCACCTGTTCGGCCAACGTCGCTTATGGTGCAGTACTGCACTACTTGACGAAGGAAAGTACGTGACCATCGTTCATGCTCATGCTTGGCTCAGTTTGGTCAATTGCTAGAACACCTCGCATGCGATCTGAACACCAACATCGCAGGAGGAAGCAAGCGAGGGGCTAGAGCTAGCGCGGGGCAGAGAGGCTGCTAGAGGAGGCCAGCGTGTCAACCTAGACAGCCTGTTCACGTACCTGCAACAGAACAATCGTCTCCCGCCCACCCTCCTCCGACGCCGGGCGCGTCCTCTTCCTCTGCATGAGCTGCTTTTTCAAGACTCCAATGGCATTTCCGCCCCATCCTTCAATGCCAACACCGCCACCGATGACCCAAGCAGCGATGGAGGAGCCCCTGGCCATATGGTGTGTCCCCGTTTCGTGATTTTCGTCGCCTTGGGGAAAGAGGAGAGGTGTACTGCAGGAGAGCACGGAGCTCCCTTCGGCCGGTGGTAAGAGATGAGAAGAAGGAGGACATGGGAAGGAGCTCCCTCCGGCGACGTCAAGAGATGAGGTGGAGGGCATGGGGGAGGGAGCGTGGGGAATTGCTGCGGGCCGCTGGCTGACTCGATCTCGAGCGACTGCTCGGAGGCAATGAGAGGAGACGTGTGTCTCATTTATGTACTGAGGAGGGGACGTCTCTAGATAAGTTGACGTGTCGATCTGGTGATCCCTCTTTACCTTCAGGATTACACGCGTGACATCCAGATTGACCTGTTGTACACCCAAAAAACTTTAAAAGAATCAGAAAAAATATGCAACGACGCGTGGGACGGGGCCAACATACCTAAAGCGGCAACAACCCTGTGAATCGAATGTGAAAAATGTAGAGACAGATAAAAAAAGGCAAGAACTCTCTGGAAACTGATGGTAGACAAGGTAACTACCATGCCA
>NW_025247427.1:0-2417 GCF_018294505.1 Triticum aestivum | reverse complement strand
AATTGGGCCTCGACATTTTTTGTCCTAATTTCAAGTCCACCCTCGACTTGCAACGATGGTCTGATTTTTTTGTCCCAATTGCCTGTCCACCCTTGATTCGTAACTGATGTCCAACCTTTTTGTCCTGGTTTCAAGTCCACTCTCAACTTACGAATGGGGCCATACTTTTTTTTACCAAGTTGAAAGTCCACCCTTTCGACCCGCAAATGTGGCCGAATCTTTTTTGTCTGAGTTGCAAGTCCACACTCTCGACACGGAACTGGGGCCCAACCTTTTATGTCCGAGTTGCAAGTCCACCCTCGACCCGCAACTAGGGCCCAACCTTTTTTGTCAAGTCCATCCTCGACTGCAACTGGGGCCCGAGTTTTCTAGTCCGAATTGCAGGTCCACCCTCGAGATGCAAATGGGGCCAGACCATTGTTGTCCCAGTTGCAAGTCCAACGTCGACTCGCAGTTGGGCCCCAACCTTTTTTTGTCCGAGCTGCAGGTCCACCGTTGACTTGCAACTGGCTCGACCTTTTATTGTCATAGTTGCAAGTCCACCCTTGACTCGCAACTTGGGAACAACCGTTTTTACCAGTTCCAAGTCCAAACTCGACTCGCAATTGGGCCTGACATTTTTTCAGTCCCAATTGCCAGTCCACCCTCGACTTGCCATTGTGGTCTGATCTTTTTTTTGTCCAGTTGCAAGTCCACCATCGACAACAAACAAGCCGTAGATGAGCCGGTCCAAGTAGCTAGGGTAAGTTTTTTCTTTTCTTTTGTTCTGTTCTGTTTTCTTCATGTGCTTTCTATTTTTTTTCATTTTTTATTCATTATTTTTCCTATCCTTTTAATTTTTCTATTTTAAAAGATGATCTCATTCTTTCGTTTTTCCCGATTCTTTTCTTCTTTTTCATAAATTCACAGGGAATGAAGCATGTCATCACGCCAGTGCGTGCATTAGCTGATCCTTCAATGAGCGTTGCATGTGCATGCATGTCAAGGTACGTACTAGTACATGCATATAACCAAGGCTAAGGTATAAAAGGCATGCACGATGATCAGTGCATACAAATATTCACTAGAAAACTAAAGAGGTTCACCGTACACTAAAAAAGATTAGTTTTGCTAAAAGAAATGTTCATTGTATATTAAAAAAATTCATGGTACACTAAAAAAAGTTCATTTTCTATAACATATATTTTCCGAATATTCAAAACCTGTTCCCATTTTCAAAATTTGTTCACAAATTCGAAAAATGCTCATGTTTTCATAAAAAAAGTTCACGTTTTCAAAAATCTTCAGGAATTTCCAAAAAGCTTCCCATTTCTTAAAAATTTGATTGTGTTTTAGGGAAAGTGTTGGCATTTCAGAAAATACTTGAAATTTTCATAAATTATTTACATTTGAATTTTTCGAGTTTTCATAAATTGTTCACGTTTATTTTTTTGTGTGTTTTCCAATAGTGTTCAGAATTACAAATATTGTTTACACTTTAAAAAAATATTCGGCAGTTCTAAATTGTTCATGATTTTTCAATAAATGTTTCAAATCCAATGCTCCAATGAGTTCTTATATGTTCACGCTGATCCATTATCACAAACATCCATTTGTTTTAGTGGCTATAAAACACATTGACAGTGAGAGCTTGGGAGCACCATTCCTGCTTAACCGCCCTTATCTTCTTCCTTTTTCTAGGGGAACGGCCCTTATCTTCTAGACGAAAAAGCACACTCACAAATTTTTCACGTGTGCTACAAACAACACACTTCGGTGCATAGAGAGAATCTGGTGCAAGTACAACACGCCCAAGGATTATAATCTGTCCCAATTATTAACGTTCAATTTTACATGTTGCAGTACGGATCCGCGTTGGTACGAAATAAAGACGGATCATGCACCATTGATTAACGTTGCATCCTAAACAACATTTTAAAATATTTAACATGTGAGATAAGGCCATATTCAAAATCTACATAATTTTTAATCAAATTCCATATATAACATGTTAAAATCGGAGTTACGGTTTAAAAGATATGGTTATTTGATTTTTTTTATAGACTGTGAGGTGATTACCGTAGATATCACCGACGTGTATATATATATACTGCAAAAAAGATTTGCTGTGACTTAAATCTAGACTGCGGGTTAATTAGAATAAACTCCAGGGGGTTTTGTGTAAACTGCAAGAAACGGTTCGTTCCGACATAACGATGGACTGCGGGCTAATTATTAGAAAAAACAGGGTTTTCCTGCAAAAAAATGTGAGACCAAAAGCAATCGCTGTTTTACTATTAGGGAAAGAAGGACAAACTTGGCTGGACAACCATCAAACAAAGATTTTTTTTTTAAAATAAACAATCAGTCAAGAAGAAAAAATATCAATTAGAGGGCCACAAACAGAGTGACATCATGTTAGATGTGAGACAATATCT
>NW_025247426.1:0-2417 GCF_018294505.1 Triticum aestivum | reverse complement strand
TAGTTTGGGACCTGCCATCGGAGGAGGTTCTTAGTAGAAGAGAACCAGATTGGTTGTTACTGCTGTTACACGAATTATCTGAGACCCAACGGATGCTTGTGCTCATGGGGTTATGGCGTGCTTGGCATATACACAATGAATTGACTCATGACAAGCCACTGATTCCAGTAGAGGTGTCCAAGAGGTTCCTTTGTGATTATGTGCAATCCCTGTTGACAATCAAGCACTACCCACATGCGGATACTATCAAAGGGAAACTGCCTGTCCTGACAGAGTTAAGCAATTTTGTTCCTGTCACTAGCAATACAAAATGTTTGGTCAGTCCTGTTGCTTGGGAACCCCCACCGGACGGACATGTCAAACTGAATTTTGATGGCTCGTTCGTTGTCGCTGATGGGTCTGCGGGAGCAGGCATGGTACTGCGCGATCACTTGGGCCAAGTAATTTTTGCGGCGTGTAGATGGCTGTATGATTGCCCGGGACCACTGGAGGCCGAGATTGCTGCATGTGGTGAAGGGCTTAACTTAGCTCTGCATTGGTCCCAGAAACCCATCTTAGTGGAAATAGACTGTGCTGAACTTGTGTCCATGATCAAGACTGGACCGGCGGATCGATCTAGTAGCATATACCTTATTTCAGAAATCACGGAGATGCTAAAGGAGCGACACTCCCAAGTTTGGAAGATCACTCGTGCGCAGAACAAGGTTGGACACGCTCTGGCAGCGATAGGGCGTGGACAGCAAAGGACGGCTTGTTGGCTCGCAAATGTTCCACAGGAGATTAGCATTGTCGTTATGAATGATTGTAACACTATGATCAATTAAGTAATGAAATGCTTTCCCCCCGCAAAAAAAGCCTAAACGTATAAGAGGAAAAACCCCACCATCGGACTGTAATAAGGGATGCAAGCTTCTTTGGTATCCAATCCAACTCAGAAATATATACTGCGCTAATAGCCTCCAATCCATTACAGACATGATTTATACTGTGTGTGTGCACTAATAGCCCCCAATCCCAAAGGAGACCGACATGGCTGCCGGCGAAAAAGAAGAAAAGTAGCAAAGAGCATGCACTGGGACCGTGGAGGTGGAGGCCCTCGCTTACCATATGCGATGCGGGCTGTCGCTGCACCAGGGAGCCATGCAGGCCATGCAGATCGTCGACTGGACCTCACTGCGGGACGCACCACGGTTCGCCTCGGTCCTTCCAACGTCTCCCGCTCAGCCGGTGGTGTCCCCGGGGTGCGGGCGCAGCACCTCCTCCAGAGGGAGCGTGGGCGGCGGGGACGACATCGGTCCCCCGCGTTGCTCTCTTTCGCCACGACCTCCTTCTTGCACTCCGAGCGCTTGTTCACCTTGACCTGAAGAGTGGATGCGAGTGTGTGTCGGGGTCGGAGAGGTTTATATATTAAAACTCGCGAATGTACTGAGCTGTATACATTAAAACTCATGAATGTAGTGAACAAGCAGCCAGAGAAGAATGGCTTCGCTTCGCTACATACATGAAAACTCGTGATAGTCCATGAGATTTGATTCCGTATGAGCTGAGCTGTATACACTAAAACTCCCATTTTTAATACATATACATTAAAACTCACGCACCAGAGGATACTACAGGATTCCAAAACAAAAGAATAACTACGTACTCTGTAATATTTTGTAAGTATTCGTTTGCACGTGGTTGAATCAATCGGGACGTGAGAACAAAATGTCCATATTTTAAAAATAAAAGAACAAAATGTCCATGTATATATTGTTTTCTTAAAGCTCTATGTATATATTGTTTGACGCACAAAAGCTAGCATTCCTAATAATGTAGTTAGGAAATATTTTTTCTTTTTCCCGGGCGCATATGATACAGCACAAAAAATATAGAAATGCGCCTAAGATCACCATCGAAAAGATGTCAGGAACCCCGAGTTGCCCTGCCTGGCGAAAAGATGCCAGGAATCACGGTGCCGCATTCTCTCAACCCTTCTACTCATCTCGCCGCACAATTAAATCTTTTATCACACATGCTGAATAGTTTTTTTAATAAGCAAACCACATTTTTGAAATGTGGGGTGCCCATTTATACATACAATCTTAAAGGTTTTTAATTTAAAAAATGTCATTCACATTTCATTTCTAAGATGACTGCATTACTACATCTCAATGCGGGGGTGGGCATATAGCAAGAAATAGGAGAGGAATCACTAATATCCACATTAAAAAAATCGGAAAAAATTGCCATGTGTTCTTTGTCATTTTGGTGAAATTTCTGTTTTTAAACAATGGCAACATGTTGTTATTTCGTTGTTGTTTTTCCTATAGTTCACATAGGTAAATTGCACTATGTGTCTTTTAACCAACAGTTTTTTTTGTTTTTATATAGTTTCTTCGCATTTTTTTATATATTTGTTGTTGGGATTTTGACCG
>NW_025247425.1:0-2417 GCF_018294505.1 Triticum aestivum | reverse complement strand
GACGAAATCGGCCGGTTTTTGAAAACACCGTAAAAAATTCAAAAAATATCAAAAAAATGGGAGACCTCCGCGTCACATCATCAAATTGTCCTACCAACTAGCAAAAATACTAAACTTGCAATGCGGATGTTTGCTTGAAAAGTGTGCTCAAAAACGACATACCATGAACGAAGATTCATGGCTTTCAAGGCAAACTAGCAATGATATGGCCGCATCCGATGAATAGTTTCTAATAATATGCCCAAATTTGGCGCATGCCTCCGTCTTGTGATGGCAAACAATGTTGCCAAAGCGAGGTTCCAACTTGTTTACCAAGAAACACTGTTTTTCATTTCTTGAATGCTAAAGGCATGCGTTTTTCGTGAAGCGGCTACAAGGAGGGTCATCCCAAAGAGCGCCATTCCATGTCTATCTCAAAGTAGACCCTATTTTACAGACGATCCCAAAAAAGCATGCATTTCCAACCCTCGTAGCTACTCCCGGCAATTCAGACCACCTACGGCCGATTCAGCTGGAACCGACTGGAATTTGAACTGTGGGTCCTCCATAGCTTGCCCGTTATTTTTGCCAAAAATGCTTTTTAGCTTCACAGGTAGGCATTTCATCACAGAATCGACAACAGATTGGCATGCCTCAAACGCTAGCCACGGACGGCCACCGAGACGTAATCGGCCGGTTTTTTAAAACACCATAAAAATTTCAAAAAAAATCAAAAAAATGGGAGACCTCCGCGTCACATCATCAAATGTGGCCTACCAACTAGCAAAATACTAAACTTGCAATACAGATGTTTTCTTGAAAAAGTGTTGTCAAAAACGACCTTCCATGAACGAAGATTCATGGCTTTCAAGCCAAACTAGCAATGATATGGCTGCATCCGATGAATAGTTTCTGATAATATGCCCAAATTTTGCGCATGCCTCCGTCTTGTGATGGCAAACAATGTTGCGAAAGCGAGGTTCCAACTTGTTTACCAAGAAAAACCGTTTTTCATTTTTTGAATGCTAAGGGCATGCGTTTTTGGTGAAGCGGCTACAAGGAGGGTCACCCCAAACGGCGCCATTCCATGTCTATCTCAAAGTAGACCCTAGTTTACGGACGGTCGCCAGAAAGCATGCATTTCCGACCCTCGTAGCTACTCCCGGCAATTCAGACCACCTTCGGCCGATTCAGCTGGAACCGGCTGGAATTTGAACTGCGGGTCCTCCATAGCTTGCCCGTTATTTTTGCCAAAAATGCTTTTTAGCTTCACAGGTAGGCATTTCATCACAGAATCGACAACAGATTGGCATGCCTCAAACCCTAGACACGGACGGCCGCCGCGACGAAATCGGCCGTATTTTGAAAACACCGTAAAATTTCAAAAAAAATCAAAAAAATGGGAGACCTCTGCGTCACATCATCAAATATGCCCTACCAACTAGCAAAAATACTAAACTTGCAATACAGATGTTTCTTGAAAAAGTGTTCTCAAAAACGACCTACCATGAACGAAGATTCATGGCTTTCAAGCCAAACTAGCAATGATATGGCCGCATCCGATGAATAGTTTCTGATAATATGCCCAAATTGGCGCATGCCTCTGTCTTGTGATGGCAAACAATGTTGCCAAAGCGAGGTTCCAACTTGTTTACCAAGAAACACCGTTTTTCATTTTTTGAATGCTAAAGGCATGCGTTTTTCGTGAAGCTGCTACAAGGAGGGTCATCCCAAACGGCGCCATTCCATGTCTATCTCAAAGTAGACCCTATTTTACGGACGGTCGCAAAAAAGCATACATTTCCAACCCTCGTAGCTACTCCCGGGTATTCAGACCACCTTCGGCCGATTCAGATGGAACCGACTGGAATTTGAACTGCGGGTCCTCCATAGCTTGCCCGTTATTTTTGCCAAAAATGCCTTTTAGCTTCACAAGTAGGCATTTCATCACAGAATCGACAATAGATTGACATGCATCAAATCCTAGCCACGGACGGCCGCCGCGACGAAATCGGCCGGTTTTTGAAAACACCGTAAAAAATTCAAAAAATATCAAAAAAATGGGAGACCTCCGCGTCACATCATCAAATTGTCCTACCAACTAGCAAAAATACTAAACTTGCAATGCCGATGTTTGCATGAAAAGTGTGCTCAAAAACGACATACCATGAACGAAGATTCATGGCTTTCAAGGCAAACTAGCAATGATATGGCCGCATCCGATGAATAGTTTCTAATAATATGCCCAAATTTGGCGCATGCCTCCGTCTTGTGATGGCAAACAATGTTGCCAAAGCGAGGTTCCAACTTGTTTACCAAGAAACACTGTTTTTCATTTCTTGAATGCTAAAGGCATGCGTTTTTCGTGAAGCGGCTACAAGGAGGGTCATCCCAAACAGCGCCATTCCATGTCTATCTCAAAGTAGACCCTATTTTAC
>NW_025247424.1:0-2417 GCF_018294505.1 Triticum aestivum | reverse complement strand
CTTACCACTTAAGTTGGATCCTTCTTCTTCCTCTATCCATCCAAGAGAGATAGATAGATACTAAGTAGCTAGAGTCAAAAATTGTTGGTGAATTTCTGAAACTCCTTTCAGAATCTTCAGTCAGAAAGAGTTATCATTTAGGGTTTGTCGACGCTAAGGCACCCTAAATGCTAAGTTAAGTTTTCATCATTTAGGGTTTATCGATGCTGAGGCACCCTAGGTTGACTGATATATATGGGTATCTTCTAATAATATACCCTATATCAAGAAAAGGGAAGGAGAATTATAAGTTGGGCCTAATCACTTGGCTCTAAATGACTCATGGTTTCGTCTGTCCACACATGAATTCAGCATATGTGTTTAATGCAGCAAGAATAAAGGGGCAGTTGATCCTAATTAATTAAGTACTAAGATACCCCGGCCCATGCATTAGTCGCAAGTACCCCATATGTCCTATTTTTAGCCAAGTCATGCTAAAATTCACGGAAAATTTCAGCATGACCTTTGCTGAAAATAGGACATATGGAGTACCTGAATTTGCCCGAACAGAAGTTAATCGACATTCCGGCAAACTCAAGGGCCTCTCGGGGTACCTGCAAAATCATTATCCAATGAAGGAATTGCGCCGCACACTGCTGCCAAAATCATTATCGACATGCTGGTACTGTGTTTCTCAAAAAACATCTTGCAAAGAGTTGCGCCGCACACTGCTGCCTAAATAGTTTAAGCAATGATTTTCCAATGAAGGAATTACAGCAAACGATTTGTAATACTTGAAGCTAGGCAAAGAAAAAAAATCTGGAGGCCTCCTCTTTGCTAGCATAACTGAACTGGTATTTCACTCTGCATAGCTAAACAGTCTAAGAACCAAATGATGCCTGAATGCGCGCTGCGGGTGTGTCGGTCTAAGAATGAGACCAGTGCCTACTGCATACCAAGTTAACTGATGCTGACAGCAACAAACTTATAACAACATAAATGAAATTGCAGTTGTACGAAACAGAAAGACCACAGTGCTAGTCACTAGGCTAGATAGCCCTGCTAACTGAACAGACTTGCAGAAATTGGTGCCACTAAACATTTTCATCTAACTCAATCAGTGCATAGACTTGACAAAACAAAAATAAAATTGTGCCAAATTAATCAGCTTCCAACAGTACAAGTATAAATTGTACAACTTAACAGTCAAGCAGAAGTTGCTTGCATAAAAACAAGTGAAACAAGTTATCTAGCAGACCAACACAAACACAGGTCCCTTAAGCTTTAAAAAGTTGTTGCCAAGAGCCCATCCATTACACCGGACCGGACGCCCTAACAACTCGATGGCTACCGCTAATCTCGACTCGCACTAATTGCCTAACTGCTGCTAGGCGTTGCACTAACAGTAGCAGATCATCATCCAAACATCTGCATTGTCTGTACTACATCTCTATTTGTGGATATGCATAGCTGCAATGCGTTTTGTGACGGATGAACTGACCTGATTTGATGGTGATGGCGGCGGCCTCCTCGGGCGTCTTGGTGTAGTGCTGCTGGGTGTAGAGCACGTCGACGGAGTCGCAATCCGACACGATGTATCTGGAGCCACAACCAAACATGGACATATCATCAGAAACTCTGAATGTACATCGTCTCTGAAACTAACTAGCAGTGCACCATTTTGCAGGTACCTGCAAACATGGACAATAAAATCGTGGCGCAACCAAAAAGATGCCAAGGTCGACATGTTCTAACTACAGGCCTGTACCACGTCTACACATTGCGTAGCTACACATTCAGAACAAAAAAAGCACGGAAATTGCAACAAAATGTCACCTATTAGGCTGTCACTTGAATTACAGGAGGCAGGTATGTCCAGGGAAAAGATGTTGAGGATGCAGAGCTGCTCGATGGAGAGGAGGGCCGAGGGTTTGCTGCTTCAGGGGCGTGTGGAGGGGGCAGGCCCGTGGCTTGGTGCTCGGTGACGCTTGCGGGGAGGCCCGCTCGAGGAGGAAGCGCGCGAGTAGGTTAGTGGCGAGGAAGGCGTTCCCGGAGGATGGTGGCTTCCGGTGGAGTTGCTCGGCGACGACGGTGGTGCTCCCTGTCAAATGGGTGCTCGACGGCGTTGCTCTGGAGTGGGGCGACGACGGTGGTGGCCGGGTGTAGTGGAGTGGTTGTTGGGGCGGCTGAGGATGGTGGAGGGGCTACCGTGATGGGGGGCGACGACGTCGGTGATTTGGTTGGAGGGCGGCCGTCGGCAGTGGGATGGTTGCGGGTCGGCGGCGGGATGGTTGGGGGCCGCAGGGGCTTGCTGTCCGGTGGAGGGTGGATGGGGTGTCGACTTGTGGGCGGCGGAGGAGCTGCAGTGGTGGGGGGCTCCGCCGGCAGTGGTCTAAAGTGGCCGCGGGCGCCGGCGGTGGGTTTCGGCATCGGGGGTG
>NW_025247423.1:0-2417 GCF_018294505.1 Triticum aestivum | reverse complement strand
TATATTATATTCTGTTTTTGACATTAGTGGGCTTTATTATACACTTTTATATTATTTTTGGGACTAACCTATTAACCGGAGGCCCAGCCCAGAATTGTTGTTTTTTTGCCTATTTCAGAGTATCGCAGAAAAAGAATATCAAACGGAGTCCAAACGGAATGAAACCTTTGGGAACGTGATCCAGAGGACTTGGACCCTAAGTCAAGACATCAACCAGGAGGACACGAGGTAGGGGGGCACGCCTACCCCCCAGGGCACGCCCTCCACCCTCGTGGGCCCCCTGTTGCTCCACCGACGTACTCCTTCCTCCTATATATACCTACGTACCCCCAAACTACCAGATACAGAGCCAAAAACCTAATTCCACCGCCGCAACCTTCTGTACCCATGAGATCCCATCTTGGGGCCTGTTCCGGAGCTCCGCCGGAGGGGGCATCGATCACGGAGGGCTTCTACATCAACACCATAGCCTCTCCGATGATGTGTGAGTAGTTTACCTCAGACCTTCGGGTCCATAGTTATTAGCTAGATGGCTTCTTCTCTCTTTTTGGATCTCAATACAATGTTCTCCCCTTCTCTTATGGAGATCTATTCGATGTAATCTTATTTTGCGGTGTGTTTGTTGAGAGCGATGAATTGTGGTTTTATGATCAAGTTTATCTATGAACAATATTTGAATCTTCTCTGAATTCTTTTATGTATGATTGGTTATCTTTGCAAGTCTCTTCGAATTATCAGTTTTGTTTGGCCTACTAGATTGATCTTTCTTGCAATGGGAGAAGTGCTTAGCTTTGGGTTCAATCTTGCGGTGTCCTTTCCCAGTGACAGTAGGGGCAGCAAGGCACGTATTGTATTGTTGCCATCGAGGATAACAAGATGGGGTTTATATCATATTGCATGAGTTTATCCCTCTACATCATGTCATCTTGCTTAAAGCGTTACTCTGTTCTTATGAACCTAATACTCTAGATGCATGCTGGATAGCGGTCGATGTGTGGAGTAATAGTAGTAGATGCAGGCAGGAGTCGGTCTACTTGCCTCAGACGTGATGCCTACATACATGATCATACCTAGATATTCTCATAACTATGCTCAATTCTGTCAATTTCTCAACAGTAATTTGTTCACCCACCGTAAATACTTATGCTCTTGAGAGAAGCCACTAGTGAAACCTATGGCCCCCGGGTCTATTTTCCATCATATTTAATCTCCCGACAACAAGCTATTTCTGGCACCGTTTATTTTGCTTTTATTTTAATTTGCATCTTTATCATAAAAATACAAAAAATATTATCTTCTCATATCTATCAGATCTCACTCTCGTAAGTGACTGTGTAGGGATTGACAACCCCTTATCGCGTTGGTTGCGAGGATTTATTTGTTTGTGTAGGTGCGAGGGACTCGTGCATGACCTCCTACTGGATTGATACCTTGGTTCTCAAAAACTGAGGGAAATACTTACGCTGCTTTACTGCATCACCCTTTCCTCTTCAAGGGAAAACCAACGCAGTGCTCAAGAGGTAGCAAGAAGGATTTCTGGCGCCGTTGCCGGGGAGTCTACGCAAAAGTCAACATACCAAGTACCCATCACAAACCCTTATCTCCCGCATTACATTATTTTCCATTTTCCTCTCGTTTTCCTCTCCCCCACTTCACCCTTGCCGTTTTATTCGCCCTCTCTTTTCCGTTTGCTTCTTTTTCGCTTGCTTCTTTTTCGCTTGCTTCTTGTTTGCTCGTGTGTTGGATTGCTTGCTTGTCACGATGGCTCAAGATAATACCAAATTGTGTGACTTTACCAATACCAACAATAATGATTTCCTTAGCACTCCGATTGCTCCTCTTACCGATACTGGATCTTGTGAAATTAATGCTGCTTTGTTGAATCTTGTCATGAAAGATCAATTCCCTGGCCTTCCTAGTGAAGATGCCGCTACCCATCTAAATAGCTTCATTGATTTGTGTGATATGCAAAAGAAGAAAGATGTGGATAATGATATTGTTAAATTGAAGTTATTCCCCTTTTCGCTTAGAGATCGTGCTAAAGCTTGGTTTTCATCTTTGCCTAAAAATAGTATTGATTCTTGGAATAAGTGCAAAGATGCTTTTATCTCTAAGTATTTTCCTCCCGCTAAGAACATCTCTCTTAGAAACGACATTATGAATTTTAAGCAACTTGATCATGAACATGTTGCACAAGCTTGGGAGAGGATGAAATTAGTGATACGTAATTGCCCTGCACATGGTTTGAATTTGTGGATGATTATACAAATTTTTTATGCTGAATTGAATTTTTCTTCTAGAAATCTTTTAGATTCGACCGCGGGAGGCACTTTTATGGAAATCACTTTAGGAGAAGCTACTAAACTCCTAGATAATATTATGGTTAATTATTCTCAATGGCACACTGAAAGATCTAC
>NW_025247422.1:0-2417 GCF_018294505.1 Triticum aestivum | reverse complement strand
CATGATATTCTTAATATACCAGAGCTTAATACTCAACAGTAGAGCAAAGTAAAGGTTGGACAGGTGCAATGATCTGCAGAAGACAAGTACTTCAACTTGTCCAAGAAACGGTATTAAAAAGGAGAACATGGCCGGAACCACGATTGCAAAAGGCCGAATCCCAGATATAAGAACTTATACCAAAGAGGGTTTAAGAGGAGCACCCATGATAAGATTAGCATCGTGTCCATGGGCATGAACGCAAGGTTCAAGGTCGACTCCCACTTCTCCAATACACAACTTCTCATTTACTACTCTAAGTTAAGAATGTTTAGAGTTTGAAAGTTTAACTTGCGGAATACCGGAACGTTATGACCCATGAAAACTCTTGGGTTCACACAAATTAAGGAAGGTATACGTTCAACCCATCGGGGCATCTTAGAATCCTATACCAGAATCTTTTAGAAGTAATTAACTCAAGCATCGAAGGCAGAGCATGGTTGAGAAAGCAGACGATACAATTTACCAAAGGCATTATGTATCCGAGAAAAGGCTCACAAGTTTATTGAATATGAAGGGCGTTGTCAGATAAAATCCAACAAAGGATCTGGTGGTCCACAAGGGATCTGACATGAGCATCGGTACTCAACTAGTGGAAGAAGAATGCAAGGAGATCAAATTATAGAAACAACTGACTAACTCAATTGTCAAATGCAAAGGAATATGATTTCCAAGTCAAGGGTGCAGAAGTAATGCTCTAATTAGGGATGGATAAGTTGAATAGCCTTAGGGTACAATCAACGACAATTGGATTGGTCGAGAACCAATTCCAGTTAAAAGAATGGAAGCTCAGCCGGAAAGGTAATTTATAAGGATCAATGATGATTGCGTGTATTCGCACACATGCTGAATCAATAGGATCAAAATGACGATGCCTAAGGATACTAACGAATATTGCCAATGGAAAGCATCCATAATGCAAGCAGACAAGTATTGCAGAGCAATAAGCTTTTAAGGATTTTTGGAGGATCAAATAGTATTTCGAAGACCATTGTGAAACACATGAACAACTGGGGATGAGCGGATACTCGACAAGTGCAAGGATTTATTTGAAGGGGTATTCATGTGGCAAAGAACTGCTAGGCAGTAGGCACAAAGTATTTCGGAACACTAGAGAAAACTTCGGGGTATCTTGTAATAACAAGATCAATGGGGGATGATCGTATGAATGGCAAGTGTAAGTAGTTATCCATACGAATTTATCGGTGGTCAGGAATAGCAAAAGTGATGGGCACAAATTCTCGAGAGAACATCAGAGAGTATCTTCAGAACCTTCTGATGTAGCAGGCGATCCTCTGCAGTAAGGGGCTCTCCGGGTGGATGCGATCACGAGATCCTAATCTTAGAGTTAGCAAATTCATTTAACCCGAATAGTAGAGAGAACAGAGTCCCAGAGTATTGGTCGAGGAGTAAAAGATCCTACTACCACCCGATGGCGACGTGGGCCCATGGGCCACACAGCCATGTTAGTAAAAGTTTTTCAACGACTAGACTCGACTTCGGCCAAGGAGTTGGAAAGGGGGATTCCTACAGGCAGTCGGCTCTGATACCAACTTGTGACGCCCCCGATTCAATCGTACACTAATCATGCACGCAAATGTGTACGATCAAGATCAGGGACTCACGGGAAGATATCACAACACAACTCTACAAATAAAATAAGTCATACAAGCATCATAATACAAGCCAGGGGCCTCGAGGGCTCGAATACCAGTGCTCGATCATAGACGAGTCAGCGGAAGCAACAATATCTGAGTACAGACATAAGTTAAACAAGTTTGCCTTAAGAAGGCTAGCACAAACTGGGATACAGATCGAAAGAGGCGCAGGCCTCCTGCCTGGGATCCTCCTAAACTACTCCAGGTCGTCGTCAGCGGGCAGCACGTAGTAGTAGGCACCTCCGGTGTAGTAGGGGCCGTCGTCGACGGTGGCGTCTGGCTCCTGGACTCCAGCATCTGGTTGCGACAACCAGGAAGAAGGAAAGGGGAGAAAAGGGGGGAGAAAGCAACCGTGAGTACTCATCCAAAGTACTCGCAAGCAAGGAACTACACTACATATGCATGGGTATATGTGTAAGGAGGCCATATCAGTGGACTGAACTGCAGAATGCCAGAATAAGAGGGGGGATAACTAATCCTGTCGAAGACTACGCTTCTGGTCACCTTCGTCTTGCATCAAGTATAAGAGAGTAGATTGACGACCTCCAAGTAGCATCTCCCAATAACATCTCATAGCATAATCCTACCCGGCGATCCCCTCCTCATATCCCTGAGGTAGAGCGACCACCGGTTGTATCTGGCACTTGGAAGGGTGTGTTTTATTAAGTATCCGGTTCTAGTTGTCATAAGGTCAAGGTACAACTCCAAGTCGTCCTGTTA
>NW_025247421.1:1743-2417 GCF_018294505.1 Triticum aestivum | reverse complement strand
TACCATGCCAAGTTTCAACCTTTTCAGACTTCATTTGTAGAGCTTTTCAATTACAGGGCCATTTAGCTCAAAACAAATCAGTAAATGCTATAAAAATACCAAATTATGTCAGAAAGGGTTGAAAATTGATGATGTGGCTTTGAATGTTGCATGCTGGATGCAAAAAACATCTGGAGTTGTAATAAGTTATTAAAATTTTGAATTGCCGGTGTAACGGATGAGTTTTCGTCTAAAACCCTGATACTTCGAAAGAGATTGTCCAGTTTGCACACGAAGTGCATCCAGTTTTTGCGGTGGCCCTCTCTACTTTTTTGCACATGCTATGCGGGTGAAATGATGATAAAATGCCAAGTTTCAACCTTTTCAGAGTTCATTTGTACAGCTTTTCAATTGCAGGGCCATTTAGCTCAAAACAAATCAGTAAATGCATTAAAAATAGCGAATTATGTCACAAGGGGTTGAAAGTTGATGACGTGGCTTTGAATGGTGCATGCTGAATGCAAAAAACGTCCAGAGTTGTAATAAGTTATTAAAATTTTGAATTGCCGGTGTAACAGATGAGTTTTCGTCTAAAACCCTGATACTTCGAAAGAGATTGTCCTGTTTGCACACGAAGTGCATCCAGTTTTTGCGGTGGCCCTCTCTACTTTTTTGCATATGCTATGCGGGTGAAA
>NW_025247421.1:1119-1733 GCF_018294505.1 Triticum aestivum | reverse complement strand
TCAAAACAAATCAGTAAATGCATTAAAAATAGCAAATTATGTCACAAAGGGTTGAAAGTTGATGACGTGGCTTTGAATGGTGCATGCCGTATGCAAAAAACGTCTGGAGTTGTAATAAGTTATTAAAATTTTGAATTGCCGGTCTAACAGATGAGTTTTCGTCCGAAACCCTTATACATCGAAAGAGATTGTCCAGTTTGTACACGAAGTGCATCCAGTTTTTGCCATGACCCTCTCTACTTTTTTGCACATGCTATGCGGGTGAATGATGATACCATGCCAAGTTTCAACCTTTTCAGACTTCATTTGTAGAGCTTTTCAATTACAGGGCCATTTAGCTCAAAACAAATCAGTAAATGCTATAAAAATACCAAATTATGTCAGAAAGGGTTGAAAATTGATGATGTGGCTTTGAATGTTGCATGCTGGATGCAAAAAACATCTGGAGTTGTAATAAGTTATTAAAATTTTGAATTGCCGGTGTAACGGATGAGTTTTCGTCTAAAACCCTGATACTTCGAAAGAGATTGTCCAGTTTGCACACGAAGTGCATCCAGTTTTTGCGGTGGCCCTCTCTACTTTTTTGCACATGCTATGCGGGTGAAATGATGATA
>NW_025247421.1:0-1109 GCF_018294505.1 Triticum aestivum | reverse complement strand
GCTCAAAACAAATCAGTAAATGCATTAAAAATAGCGAATTATGTCACAAGGGGTTGAAAGTTGATGACGTGGCTTTGAATGGTGCATGCTGAATGCAAAAAACGTCCAGAGTTGTAATAAGTTATTAAAATTTTGAATTGCCGGTGTAACAGATGAGTTTTCGTCTAAAACCCTGATACTTCGAAAGAGATTGTCCTGTTTGCACACGAAGTGCATCCAGTTTTTGCGGTGGCCCTCTCTACTTTTTTGCATATGCTATGCGGGTGAAATGATGATACCATGCCAAGTTTCAACCTTTTCAGAGTTCACCTGTAGAGCTTTTCAATTGCAGGGCCATTTAGCTACAAACAAATCAGTAAATGCATTAAAAATAGCAAATTATGTCACAAGGGGTTGAAAGTTGATGACGTGGCTTTGAATGTAACAGATGAGTTTTCGTCCGAAACCCTGATACTTCGAAAGAGATTGTCCAGTTTGTACACGAAGTGCATCCAGTTATTGTATTGACCCTCTCTACATTTTTGCACATGCTATGTGGGTGAAATGATGATACCAGGCCAAGTTTGAACCTTTCAGAGTTCATTTGTAGAGCTTTTCAATTTCAGGGCCATTTAGCTCAAAACAAATCAGTAAATGCATGAAAAATAGCAAATTATGTCACAAAGGGTTGAAAGTTGATGACATGTTTTGAATATTGCATGCCGGATGCAAAAAACGTCCGGATTTGTAATAAGTTATTAAAATTTTGAATTGCCGGTCTAACAGATGAGTTTTCGTCCGAAACCCTGATACTTCGAAAGAGATTGTCCAGTTTGTACACGCAGTGTATCCAGTTTTTGCCATGACCCTCTCTACTTTTTTGCACATGCTATGCGGGTGAAATGATGATACCATGCCAAGTTTCAACCTTTTCAGAGTTCATTTGTAGAGCTTTTCAATTGCAGGGCCATTTAGATCAAAACAAATCAGTAAATGTATTAAAAATAGCAAATTATGTCACAAAGGGTTGAAAGTTGATGATGTGGCTTTGAATGGTGCATGCTGAATGCAAAAAACGTCCGGAGTTGTAATAATTATTAAAATTTTGAATTGCCGGTCTAACAGATGAG
>NW_025247420.1:1544-2417 GCF_018294505.1 Triticum aestivum | reverse complement strand
ACTTCATGTACAAACTGGACAAACTCTTTCGGAGTATCAGGGTTTCGGACGAGAACTCATCTGTTACACGGGCACTTAAATGTTTTTAAACTTATTTGAACGCTGGACTTCTTTTGTGTTTAGTATGCAGCATTCAAAGTGACGTCATCAATTCCCAACATGTTCTGACATCATTTGTTGTTTTGCGGTCATTTACCTAATTGTTTAGAGAGCTAAATGACCGTGAAATCGAAAATCACTACAAAATGAATTCTGAAAATGTTGAAACTTGGCATGGTATCATCATTTCACCCGCATAGCATGTGCGAAAGAGTAGAGAGGGTCACGGCAAAAACTGGACGCACTTCGTGTAAAAACTGGACAAACTCTTTCGCAGTATCAGGGTTTCGGACGAGAACTCATCTGTTACACGGGCACTTCGATGTTTTTTAAACTTATTTGAACTTCGGACTTCTTTTGTGTTCAGTATGCAGCATTCAAAGCAACGTCATCAATTTCCAACATGTTCTGACATCATTTGTTGTTTTTCGGTCATTTACCTAATTGTTTAGAGAGCCAAATAACCGTGAAATTGAAAATCACTACAAAATGAATTCTGAAAATGTTGAAACTTGGCATGGTATCATCATTTCACCCGCATAGCATGTGCAAAAGAGTATAGAGGGTCACGGCAAAAACTGGATGCACTTCGTGTACAAATGGGACAAACTCTTTCGGCGTATCAGGGTTTCGGACGAGAACTCATCTGTTACATGGGCACTTCAATGTTTTTGAAACTTATTTGAACTCCGGACTTCTTTTTGTTCAGTATGCAGCATTCAAAGTGACGTCATCAATTTCCAACATGTTCTAACATCATTTGTTTTTCGGTCA
>NW_025247420.1:815-1534 GCF_018294505.1 Triticum aestivum | reverse complement strand
TATCAGGGTTTCGGACGAGAACTCATCTGTTACACGGGCACATAAATGTTTTTAAACTTATTTGAACGCTGTACTTCTTTTGTGTTCAGTATGCAGCATTCAAAGCGACATCATCAATTCCCAACATGTTCTGACATCATTTGTTGTTTTTCGGTCATTTACCTAATTGTTTAGAGAGCTAAATGACTGTGAAATTGAAAATCACTACAAAATGAATTCTGAAAATGTTGAAACTTGGCATGGTATCATCATTTCACCCGCATAGCATGTGCGAAAGAGTAGATAGGGTCATGGCAAAAACTGGATGCACTTCGTGTACAAACTGGACAAACTCTTTCGGAGTATCAGGGTTTCGGACGAGAACTCATCTGTTACACGGGCACTTCGATGTTTTTTAAACTTATTTGAACTTCGGACTTCTTTTGTGTTCAGTATGCAGCATTCAAAGCAACGTCATCAATTTCCAACATGTTCTCACATCATTTGTTGTTTTTCGGTCTTTTACCTAATTGTTTAGAGAGCTAAATGACTGTGAAATTGAAAATCACTACAAAATGAATTCTGAAAATGTTGAAACTTGGCATGGTATCATCATTTCACCCGCATAGCATGTGCAAAAGAGTAGAGAGGGTCACGGCAAAAACTGGATGCACTTCATGTACAAACTGGACAAACTCTTTCGGAGTATCAGGGTTTCGGACGAGAACTCATCTGTTACA
>NW_025247420.1:0-805 GCF_018294505.1 Triticum aestivum | reverse complement strand
TAAATGACCGTGAAATTGAAAATCACCACAAAATGAATTCTGAAAATGTTGAAACTTGGCATGGTATCATCATTTCACCCGCATAGCATGTGCAAAAGAGTAGAGAGGGTCACGGCAAAAACTGGATGCACTTCATGTACAAACTGGACAAACTCTTTTGGAGTATCAGGGTTTCGGACGAGAACTCATCTGTTACACGGGCACTTCAATGTTTTTTAAACTTATTTGAACTCCGGACTTCTTTTTGTTCAGTATGCAGCATTCAAAGCGACGTCATCAATTTCCAACATGTTCTAACATCATTTGTTTTTTCGGTCATTTACCTAATTGTTTAGAGAGCTAAATGACTGTGAAATTGAAAATCACTACAAAATGAATTCTGAAAATGTTGAAACTTGGCATGGTATCATCATTTCACCCGCATAGCATGTGCAAAAGAGTAGAGAGGGTCACGGCAAAAACTGGATGCACTTCATGTACAAACTGGACAAACTCTTTCGGAGTATCAGGGTTTCGGACGAGAACTCATCTGTTACACGGGCACTTCAATGTTTTTTAAACTTATTTGAACTCCGGACTTCTTTTTGTTCAGTATGCAGCATTCTAAGCGACGTCATCAATTTCCAACATGTTCTAACATCATTTGTTTTTTCGGTCATTTACCTAATTGTTTAGAGAGCGAAATGACCGTGAAATTGAAAATCACTACAAAATGAATTCTGAAAATTTTGAAACTTGGCATGGTATCATCATTTCACCCGCATAGCATGTGCGAAAGAGTAGAGAGGGTCACGACAAAAACTGG
>NW_025247419.1:0-2417 GCF_018294505.1 Triticum aestivum | reverse complement strand
AATTGGGGGCGGCCCCTGTTGGCCACCCGCAATCCACGTCGTTATCCCACGAATCAAGGTAGGCATAATGCCGGTGAGCCTCGATCCCAGTTGTTGTTGCACTTGCTCTTGGACCATCTCCGGAATCCGTGCCACTTGCGCCTTGAGTGCTTCAACCTCGCGCCACTGGCTTTCTGAGCTGTTCTTTTTCTCCTTTCGCCCACCAGCGGTATAGTATGACGACCATTTTGTGGACAAGCCTTTGCCGGACACACGACCAGCTGACGTTGGCTTACTGAGCTTATCCTTGTTTTTCATTATGTTCAACGCCCTATTCAAAGGGGTGTCGAAAGGGGAGCTCTGAGACGACCCTGCGCTACTTCTTTCTTTGTCCTGCGGAAGGAACGTGAACCATTTAGAAATATTGGGGATTAATTAGAATGCAACCATATGGAGCTAATTACGCGGGGGTGTATTCCTTACCAGAACAAGCTCAAGCGCCTTGGTCTTCGGATCCGTGGTAAGCTCCTTTGTTACCAGGTCCTCCTTGTATCGGGCCCTGAGAAAGTTCCTGGTCTGCTTGTCACGGTATTTCTCGAAGCGGGGCGGTAGGCCTTGCTCGACACGCTCCGCGTCCTCCTTGTCCCGTATGAACTCCGCCACTCTGTAACCGCCGGGACCGAGTTGGTGGACCCCTATGTTCAACTGCCGCATTTTTCCCCCACTGACTTGACTCGGAGGTTGCGGGGCTCTTGCACTTGATCTTGAACTCCTTGTAGTCATCTTCGCTAATCAAAGGATATTTCGCCTTGATCTTCTCATAACTATCACCTTTGTCAATCATTGCCTTCAGCGTGCTTTTCCAAGTAGACAGGGCCGTGCTCATCCTCGTGAGGGCGGCACTGTTCACTTTATTCCCCGAGAGGCGTGTGTTTGCGAACTAAGCGGGGAACTTGTATCGTTCGTGCAGCTTCGTGAAGAGGAGGCTGCACAAATTCCCTCGGTCCTTATGCCTTAGGTTCTCGGTGTTGATTGAGGCGGTGCTCCGGAGAATGCACCGGAGCTGAACCGAGTACCTCTTGACTACGTGTTTGGGCGTCGTCGGATGCCCGTCGGAGTTCACTTCAGTAAATTCCTCCCTGACGGTGTCGAGCACGTTCGGGCACCGGTCCTTCCGTTGCCTCTTCGGTTGGCTGCCATCTGTGCGTGCGCCGCTATCATCAGTGGTGGCATCCGCGGCGCCATCATCAGTGGTGTCATCCCCGACACCACTAGGGGTTGTGTAGTCAGGATCGGTGTCTTCCGCGGCGTCCTCATAGCGGTGAGGTTCTTCCTCCAAGTCCTGGGACAGCTCCCTGAATTGCTTGCCGCCCGAACCGCCGGCCTCATCATTGTGGGCCATGTTTTGCTCTAAATAGGAAAAAAGTTTGGTCAAAAAGTTGGTTATTGTCAAGGAACAAGATCATGGTCTCATCATTTAGGGTTTGTCGACACCGAGGCATCCTAAAAGCTAAGCTTTTATCATTTAGGGTTTGTCGACACCAAGGCACCCTAAAAGCCTAAGCGTACATCATTTAGGTCTCTCATCGACACCGAGGCACCCTATAGAAGCCAAGTTAAGTTTTCATCATTTAGGTTTTATCGATGTCGAGGCACCCTAGTTTGGGCCTAATCACTTGGCACTAATCACTTGTCTCTATTGCCACCTATGTTGGGTTTATCATCTAGGGTTTATCGATGCTAAGGAGAATTCTAAGTTGGGCCTAATCACTTGGCTCTATTGCCACCTATGGTTTAATGCAGCAAGAATGGCGGGGCAGTTGATCCTACTTAACTAAGTACTAAGATACCCCGGCCCATGCATTAGTCGCAAGTACCCCATATGTCCTATTTTTAGCAAAGTCATGCTAAAATTCACGGAAAATTTCAGCATGACCTTTGCTGAAAATAGGACATATGGAGTACCCGAATTTGCCGGAAGGGAAGTTAATCGACATTCTGGCAAACTCAAGGGCCTCTCGGGGTACCTGCAAATTCATCATGACACAATGGTCGGAGACAAAACCCAGCCACGGACCATATGGTCCTCTGCTTTCATATGGAAAAAAATCAGCTCAACTTATGTGAGCTTCCATTCCAGATATAATAGGTCACCCAAAAAAATCATCAATAGTATGATCAATTTTGAATCAATAGACATACTTCTGAAAAGAGGCATGATCAAATTCTGGTGCCCTTGACTTACTAGTATTTATCTCTTATGACTGATGAATGTGCATTGAGTCCAGAAGCAAAGACTCTACAGTGAAATGAAAAAAAACCTTGGAAATATATTTATGATAACTCTAAATGAATCAGAAGGTGCAGATGCACTTGTAAAAAAAGGTATGCATTTGCAGCAGCTTTGTTCTGATTATGACACCATTCTGTTAAGAAGG
>NW_025247418.1:0-2417 GCF_018294505.1 Triticum aestivum | reverse complement strand
CGAGGACTAATGCAAAGGTTACTAATATCCTAAAGGCACTAGCAATTACTATCAACATGAAGTAGGTAGAGTGAATCTCGGGTTCAGAACCCAGGAGTAGAATACCTACTACTAAGTAGCATCACGGGATGCTTCCGAGAATAAAGGCCAGAATCATCACACTGGGAACACAATCATGGCTAAATTACTAGATGATCCCCTAAGACACCCAGGGTCATAATAATATCTCCAACATATACGCCGAGGTAACAAAGTACCTCAACTCACCGATTAGTGTGGTTAATCTGGCCCAAAGGAACATCGGAACGGAAGGAAGGGATTTTGCAAATGCTTCAGACTATTTAGAAACCTGGGATGACTCGGACAGCATAACGGCTGTAAATGCTCAGAAAAGACTTGAGGCATTCACAAAAATGGTGGCATAACCACTCAGAAGCACAATATCAAGGTTTCGAGATCAACAATTAACATACGGAAGTAGTAGGAACTGGACTGAGACTTAAATCCAACAATCTTATAAGTCCACTGATTAGTAACACGTGATCCTGATAGAAAGAAGAGAAAGCCTAGTTCTTAATCCCCGTAGAAGAGAAGATGATGACTCAGATCAGAAGGCCATGAGGTATAAGGAGTAAAAAGAGCCTTACGTTCCATCCCACAATCAATTCCCTTATATAACTAAGGAATTTCTAGACTCAACTTCAACCAGTTTGGCTTGGTAGTCCTACAGGCAGTCAAGCTCTGATACCAACGCTGTCAGGACCCCGACTCGATGTCACATCGATCTAGCCGGTAACACCTCATATCACTTTGCGGCCTCACGCACGGTATCCCCACGGGTGTCGCCTTACCTTTGCCCGGGACTGTTTGCGCCTTTTGGCTCACGTATATGATAGTGTCGCTAGCATCCATATGATAAGGAGCCCGGGCTGACATGGCTAGTCGTAAACCCAAAGTGGCACAGACTTACAGCGACAGGCATTCATGACCCAGCTTCGAACGTGTCGGTCATCAGCAAGTGGGTCCGGGCTGTAGCACTGGGCTAGCAGGACTCCGGTAAACCGGGCTGTAGCGGGCTAACAGGACTCCGGTACTCAAAGCGTGACATTTCCCCGAAGGGACAGACACAGGAATGAAGAAGGACACATGCCGGCTAGCCTAAGTGTTCCAGAGCAGTAGCAAGCTACCATGGCTCAGTGGTAACACTAGGAGACATTTCCCGGTAAGAGAGGCTACTAAAGATAAACAACTAGATAGTCAGATCCCACACATACCAAGCATTTCAACAACATACACACAATATGCTCGATATGTGCAATACAACATGGCATCACAAAATGACTCTACGACTCAAGTAGTTTATTCAAAAGGCTCCGAGGAGCGAGACATTACAAACATGGGTCTCATGACCCAACAATCAGAGCATACAAGTCAAAGCACAAGCGGAAGCTATCATGTCTGAGTACAGACATCTACAAATGAAAAAGGCTGAGAAGCCTGACTATCTATCAGATCCTGCCGGGGCACAAGATCGTAGCTGAGGTAACAAGCTAAACGTCGAAGTCCACGTGGAACTACTAGCGAGACCGAAGTCTCTCTGCAAAAACATAAAATAGGCAAACGTGAGTACAAATGTACCCAGCAAGACTTACATCAGAACTATCTACATATGCATCATTATCAACAAGGGGATGGTGGGGTTTAACTGCAGCAAGCCAGCTTTGACTCGGTGGCTATTCTGAACTACGACTGCAAGTAACTCTTTTGAGGTGGCGCACACAAGTCCACATATTCACCATATCAATACACCACTATGGATCCGCTCCCGTCTCCCTACGAGAACGCCATCCATAGCACTCACGCTTATCTTGCGTATTTTAGAGTATCCACTTTCACTTGTCTATGAACTATGCAAGGGGTCCAAGTTTCCATATCCGAGGAATCCGGCTATTCGAATAGATAATGATAACCCTGCAGGGGTGTACTTCTTCACACACGCTCCCGCCACTTACCGCCCTGTACACGTCATGTACCTCGGCAACCTTCAAGCGGAAACCGGGCGAGGGAGTCGGCCACGACCTGACTAACCGAACAAGTCTCTCGTCCAGGTTTATCGCCTATTCGGGTTCCATCCGCAAGGAGATCCGGCCGGGGTGTCGCTCACGGCCCCAAACGATGTGAGCAGGGTTCCCAAGCCCACCAACCGGGTGCCACTTGGTACACCGTGCCACGGTGCCTAGTCTGTCCCAAGCCCACCTGTACCGGGTGCCACTTGGTAGACTACTAACACTACCTACAAACACCAGAAACTAGTTGCAACTCCTGGACAGAGATCATGTTGATTAATAAGTCGAGAGGGGCACTTAAGCATTCCAATGTGTGGTAGTAGCTGGTCATGGATCACAAACACAGAACTC
>NW_025247417.1:0-2418 GCF_018294505.1 Triticum aestivum | reverse complement strand
ACCTCGGCTAGGGAAGGAGGATGAGGCAGATTTGCATCCCTGACTTCACTGCCTTCGGCCTGCTCTTGAGGAGCAGGGTTAGTGCGCGTGTTGACCATCCTAGGTAAACAAGACAATGATTTAGTCAGGATGATAAAATTCTGACATAGGATATAAAATGTAAGGAATAACTCGAAATGCAAGATGATCATCCGTATGACATGGTAAATACAGAAACTGCTTCTTTATTCCATCGTCATACACACCATACAGGGTTTAGTACAAGACCAAACAAAGTACTATTACGGTGAAAGAGGATTACATCTCATCGGAGGCATCCCAAGCTCCTATACATTATTTTTCTACACCTCCGGAAAGAGTACAAACTAGGTCATATCCCACGAGTCACGCGGGACGATAGACGACACAGCTAGTGCGAACTAGTGATACTACCACTAACTCAGACCGATCCGTAGTAGTCCTCGTAGAAGTCACCTCCATAGCCTGGAAGCTCAACATGATCATTCGGAAACAGACGATCTCGCGGAGCTTGTGGACCATAGGGACTAGGATGAGGTCTTGGACCAACAGACGGTGGCCTGCGGGGACCGCGAGGTGGGGTGATGCCTCCTACATCACGCCAACCCATCACGTCTGGTAGAGCAGATCTCACAGGATAGAGATCGCGCATATCCGAATATCCAGCTTGCACCGCCGGTGCGAACCGAGTCAATGTGGCCCAGTGGTCAGCACGGGTATTGAAGAGCTCTAACCTCAAGGCCCGATTTTCACGGTCCTTATCCTCGAGCATCTCAGCAGTGGTGCGAGTCCGTGAATCCTCCTGGGTGGGGTCAGCATAGATAGCCTGGAGATACCCTTGTGCTCCCGGAAGTGATCCTGGCATATACCGGAAATCAGAGTCCCGAAATAGACCAGATCTGACTCGCATGATGGTCATCATAGAGTAGGCGGCGTCCTGCACAGCCATCTCAATAGTAACCCCGAGTCCATAGGAGCAGTGAAGGGGCTCGGTGGATCCAGGATAAGATGGAAATATCCTGACAGTGCAGAGATACTGGCTTTGATTAAAGTCTCGGAATTGCTCTTCGACCGTGTACTCAGGATACCAGCGGTATCCAGCCTCAGTCATTACCCTGACCAACATGGCAGTATGGTCGGGTACATCTAGGCATCCAGTCAGGCGAACCACTTGATTGAGGTCGCGAGTGGCCATCTGAAAGCACAATCATAATGCAAAGGCATTAGAATTTCTAGCAAAATTTCGGCAGCATAACAGCTGTAAATGCTCAAGAAGGATTTTGAGACATTTGACAAAGGATTACATACACACTCAACATCATCATATCAAGTTCTGAGTCCATCCTAGCAACATAATGTGATAATAGAATTGAACTAGGCTTGTATCCATCAAACCTATAAGGTACTACTGATTAGTAACACGTGATCCTGATAGAGAGAACATATCCTAATTCCTTAACCCCCGGTGGAAGAATAGACTAACTCAGATCAGAATGTCATTAGATAAAGGAGTAAAAAGAGTCTTACGTTCCAACCCACAAACAATTCCCCTACATATAACTAAAGAATTTCTAGACTCAACATCGACCAGTTTGGTTTGGAGAACCTACAGGCAGTCCGGCTCTGATGCCAACGCTGTCAGGACCCCGACTCGATGTCACATCGATCTAGCCGGTAACACCTCATATCACTTTGCGGCCTCACGCACGGTATCCCCACGGGTGTCGCCTTACCTTTGCCCGGGACCGTTTGCGCCTTTTGGCTCACGTATATGATAGTGTCGCTAGCATCCATATGATAAGGAGCCCGGGCTGACATGACTAGTCGTAAACCCAAAGTGGCACAGACTTACAGGAACAGGCATCCATGACCCAGCTTCGAACGTGTCGGTCATCAGCAAGTGGGTCCGGGCTGTAGCACTGGGCTAGTAGGACTCCGATAAACCGGGCTGTAGCGGGCTAACAGGACTCCGGTACTCAATGCGTGACATTTCCCCGAAGGGACAGACACAGGAACGAAGAAGGACACATGCCGGCCAGCCTAAGTGTTCCAGAGCAGTAGCAAGCTACCATGGCTCAGCGGTAACACTAGGAGACATTTCCCGGTAAGAGAGGCTACTAAAGATAAACAACTAGATAGTCAGATCCCACACATACCAAGCATTTCAATCATACACACAATATGCTCGATATGTGCAAATACAGCGAAGCATCACAACATGACTCTACGACACAAGTACTTTATTTAAGGCTCAGGGAGCCATACATAACATACACACAGGAACGGTCTCACGACCCAGCATTCAAGTCATACAGTCATACAAACCAACAGCGGAAGTAACTTGTCTGAGTACAGACAACTAGTAAAATAAAAGAGGCTTGGAACGCCTAACTATACTAC
>NW_025247416.1:0-2418 GCF_018294505.1 Triticum aestivum | reverse complement strand
TTTATAAATGGCATAATATTTGGACATATATTAATATATATAATTAATATATTTCCAAAGCAAATATTTATGCATTAATTCCAAATGCCCAAAATAAATACCTATGAGCTCTTAAAAATATTGGTTTGATTATTATCTCTGTCCAATATTTTCAGAGAGCAACATGAGCATTTTCTTGGACCTTTTTGGAGAAATTTTTATTTGGATCATTTTCAAAAAGATTCTGAGGGTTTCACAGATCCCCATTTCAAGTTTCTGATGAAAGAGTAAACATGATGCAACACTCTAATGCATGGCTAGCTAGGATGTGACAACTCACCCCCACTCAAAAGAATCTCGTCCCGAGATTTGGGTTCCTCCGGGAAGAAGGCGGGATACTCGAGTCGAAGACGATCCTCCCTTTCCCAGGTTGCTTCATCTTCAGAATGGTGCGACCATTGAACTTTGAGAAACTTGATGTTATGACGTCGCGTGGTACGTTCGGCTTGATCGAGGATATGAATGGGGTACTCTCGATATGTAAGATTATCTTGGAGATCAAGCGTTTCGTGGTCCACTCCACGGATAGGATCCGAGAAGCAACGCCTGAGTTGAGAAACGTGGAAGACATCGTGAACTCTGGAGAGGTGCGGAGGTAGTTCCAACTGGTAGGCAACTTCTCCTCATTTGGCAAGAATGCGAAAAGGTCCAATGTAACGAGGAGCCAATTTGCCTTTGATACCGAAACGATGGGTTCCCTTCAGAGGGGTGACCCGAAGATAAGCCTTCTCGTCAACCTCGAAAGTCATAGCCTTATGCTTTCGGTCATATTGACTCTTTTGGCGGGATTGGGCTGTTTTCAACTTTTCACGAACGATACGAACTTGTTCTTCTGCTTCCTGAATCATATCCGGGCCAAAGAATTGTCTTTCCCCGGTCTCTGACCAGTTAAGGGGTGTTCGACATCGTCGTCCATAGAGAACTTCAAAAGGGGCTTTACCCAAGCTAGATTGATAGCTGTTGTTGTAAGCGAATTCGGCAAATGGAAGGCACTTCTCCCAGTCCATTCCGAAAGAGATAACAGAGGCTCGAAGCATGTCTTCTAGAATCTGGTTGACGCGTTCCACTTGACCACTCGACTGAGGGTGGAAAGCGGTGCTAAAGGAGAGATGAGTTCCCATAGCATTTTGGAAACTTTCCCAAAATCGAGAGGTGAAAAGACTTCCTCGATCCGAGTTAATTTCCAAAGGAACACCATGGAGAGACACTATTCGGGAGATGTACAAATCTGCCAGCTGACTAGCGGTTATACTCTCACGAACAGGTAAGAAATGGGCTACTTTGGAAAGACGATCGACCATGACGAAAATAGCATTATTCCCTCTCTTGGTCCTGGGAAAACCGGTAATGAAATCCATACCAATTTTATCCCATTTCCATTCAGGAATAGCTAAGGGTTGAAGGGTGCCAGTAGGCCGTTGGTGCTCTGCTTTTACACGACGACAGACGTCGCAATTAGCAATAAACTGAGCAATTTCTCTCTTCATCCTAGTCCACCAGAACCTCTGGCGTAGGTCCTGATACATCTTAGTACTACCGGGATGAATAGTGAGAGGAGATTCATGAGCTTCTTTAAGGATCAACTGCCGTAGATGCTGGTTCTTGGGAACCACTAGATGGTTCTCAAAGTACACAACACCATGATCATTTGTGGAGAAACAACTAGCACCTCCGCTAGCAATGTTCTCTTTGATTTTAGATATTCCCTTATCTCGCTTTTGGGCAGCGATGATTTGATCCGTAAGAGTAGGTTTTGCTACCAAGGTGGAAAGAAAACCTTGAGGAACAATGTGAAGGTTAAGCTTCCGAAATTCCTCATGGAGAAGCGGTTGACTTTGTTGTAACATCAGATTGTTACAATAAGATTTACGACTTCGCGCATCAGCCATGACGTTGGCTTTCCCTGGGGTGTAGGTTATTCCTAAGTCGAAGTCTGTGATCAATTCAACCCAACGTCTCTGCCTGAGATTCAAATCCGGTTGGGTGAAAATGTACTTCAGACTTTGGTGATCAGTGAATATTTCGCAACGATTACCGAGGAGGTAATGTCGCCAGGTCTTAAGTGCATAGACTACGGCTGCAAGCTCTAGATCATGAGTAGGATAATTCTCCTCATGTGGGTGCAATTGCCGTGAAGCGTAGGCAATTACGTGTCGATCTTGCATGAGAATGCAACCTAGTCCTTGTCGCGAGGCGTCGCAGTAGATAACAAAGTCCTTGGAGAAGTCTGGCGGTACCAGTACGGGAGCAGAGGTCAGGCGTCTTTTCAGTTCCTGAAAGCTGTGCTCACATGGTGGAGTCCATTCGAACTTCTTATCTTTCTTGAGGAGTTCGGTTAGAGGTTTAGCAACTTTGGAGAAGTTCTCGACAAAGCGACGA
>NW_025247415.1:0-2418 GCF_018294505.1 Triticum aestivum | reverse complement strand
GCATATGACAGGGTCGAGTGGAGCTATTTGAAATCTATCATGTTGAAGTTGGGTTTCAGTGAGCGATGGGTGATGTCTGTAATGAGGATCGTCACATCTGTATCTTTCTCTGTACTTTTTAATGGGGAGCGGACGGAGACGTTTAAGCCCTCCAGGGGAATCCGCCAGGGTGACCCCATGTCACCGTATTTGTTTTTGCTAGCAGCTGAAGGTCTGTCTTGCCTGTTAAGGAGCAGGGGGAATTCGGAAAACTTATCGGGCATCGTAGTGGCGCCCACAGCACCCCCGGTCAATCATCTCTTATTTGCAGACGACAGCTTGCTTTTTGCAAAGGCCAGTACGGCAGGAGCAACAGAGATCAGAGAAGTTCTAGATGTTTATTGTCAGGCATCAGGCCAACGGATTAATTTGGCAAAGAGCTCAATTCACTTCAGTAAGGGGTGCCCGAATAACATAAGGGAGGCTATGAAAATAACACTTGAGGTACCAACAGAGGCTCTCAATGATCGCTACCTGGGCTTACCATCTGAAGTAGGAAGGAATACAAGTGGCACTTTCAAATACTTGAGGGACAGGGTATGGAACAAGATACAGGGATGGATCGAACAACTCCTGTCAGCAGGGGGGAAAGATGTACTTATAAAATCCGTGGCCCAGGCGATCCCCACATATTCAATGGCTGTTTTTAAATTACCAAGAGGTTTGTTCGAAAAACTAAACAGTATGATCAGGAGCTTCTGGTGGGGCAGCAAGCAGGGCAAACGGAAACCTCACTGGGTGTCATGGGATACTCTCACGATGCCGAAATATATGGGCGGCTTAGGGTTTCGAGATTTTGAGTTGTTCAATTTGGCTTTGTTGGCTTGGCAAGTCTGGAGAATCTTAATTACACCGGAATCATTAAGTGCGAGAATTCTTAAGTCTGTGTACTTCCCGGAAACAGACATTTTGCAAGCCAACCTCGGATCTTCGCCCTCCCAAATCTGGAGGGCACTGGTGGAGGGCCGAGACATTCTCAAGTTGGGCCTCATCAGGAGGATTGGAAACGGGAACTCCACATATGTATGGCGACAAAATTGGATCCCACGTACAGAACGCTTGACTCCAGTTGTGGCAATTTCGACTTCCCCACCAGAGCTCGTGTCTGAGTTAATGGATGCAACATCGGGATGGTGGGACAGGACGGAGCTCGCGAGGCACTTCCTTCCCATGGACATTGAAGCAATACTACACATTCCCATCAGTTCGGTTCAGCAGGAGGATTTTTGGGCATGTCATCATGAGAAAACGGGAGTATTTTCGGTAAGATCATGTTACCGTATGTTGGTTACAACAAAAAAAGTGCGAGAGGATTGGTTAGAAGGTAGGCCAAGTTCAAGCTCGAGCCTCTCAGAGAAGGTGTGAACAACCTTATGGAAAATCAAAGTTCCGTCAAAAATACTTGTGTTTGTGTGGCGGCTAGCCCAGCGATCCATGCCGTCAGGAGCAGTGCTGCACCACCGAAAGATGGCTACTTCAGCAAGGTGTGAACTATGTGGTGCAGAGAACGACACATGGCGACACTCATTACTCGACTGCACCATGGCAAGATGCGTGTGGGCACTCGTCGATGACTCACTTACAGAGCATATGAGCATGACAACATGCCCAGAAGCGAAGGAATGGCTATTTCACATGCTTGAAACGCTACCACATGCAGAATTTACAAAGCTCATCATTACTTTATGGGCAATATGGAGCGCAAGGCGGAAAGCAATCCACGAATCGATCTTCCAGAGCCCAGAGGCAATTCATGGTTTCATCATGAGATATCTAGCAGACCTGGACATCATCGCAGACGCTTCACAGAAGCAAGGTACAACTATGCCACGGTCAGTGCAGGTGCCAAAGTGGATCCCACCAATGGAAGGTTTTGTCAAAATTAATGTAGATGGAGGAATAGCCAAGAACAGTTGCAAGGGTGCGGCGGCCGCTGTGTGCCGAGACGCCCAAGGAGTTTACCTTGGCTCGTCCGCACGCATCATTGACAGTTGTGATGACCCTGGAATGCTTGAAGCAATGGCATGTTTGGAGGCCCTATCCCTTGCAGCAGATCTGAACCTCCGAAGGCTTATTATTGCTTGCGACGCGGAAGCGGTAGTTAAACAGATTAATGGAAGAAGTAAAGCTATCTCCAACCCGATTCTACATGAGATCAATATCCGTTGTCAGGAGTTCGAAGAGGTCTGGATTATCCATGAATGCAGAATGTCTAATATGGAGGCTCACAATTTTGTGAAAAGCGTTGTATCATTAGTTCATGGTCGATATAATTGGCTACTGCAGCCGAATGACACTACAATTGTACCATATATTATCATGCAATAAAGAGACCATGTTTTCCCTCAAAAAAAAAGAAAAAAAGACTATGTTTTCCCA
>NW_025247414.1:0-2418 GCF_018294505.1 Triticum aestivum | reverse complement strand
ATGTACAGGTGTGGAACATATGCAGGAAACCCCTCATACAACGGGATAAATACAAAGGGGTACATGACTTATATTATAACTCTAACACCCCCCCTCAAACTCATGGTGGATGAACAACACTGAGTTTGGAGAGATAAAAGCCATGTTGTGCTCTACTCTGAGCCTTCGTCAGGAAATCCGCCAACTGTAACTCGGAAGGCACATACTGAAGAGCAATAACCTGATCCTGCAGAGCAGCGCGCACATAGAAAGCATCAACACCAATATGCTTGGTGAGCTCCTGCTTCACAGGATCGCGTGCAATGCTGATAGCACCTGTACTGTCAGATAAAAGCAGAGTCGGTGTAGTGACAGAAACACCAAAATCCTGAAGTAACCACCGTAACCAAGTCACCTCTGCCGTCAAAAGAGCCATTGCTCGCAACTCGGCCTCGGCACTCGAACGGGAAACTGCAAGCTGTTTCTTCGTCTTCCAGGCAATGAGAGAACCACCAAGAAAAACACAGTAAGCAGAAAGTGAATGGCGATCGGAAGGATCACTAGCCCACGTAGCATCCGAATAGGCCTGGAGCTGTAAAGAACTGGAGCGAGGAAAGAATAGACGATGAGAGATCGTGCCTCGAAGATATCGAAGAACACGAAGGAGATGACTATAGTGAACCGAGGTGGGGGCAGAGACAAACTGACTCAGAATATGAACCGGATAAGAGATGTACGGACGAGTGACAGCTAGATAGACAAGACTGCCAACAAGATGACGATAACGCGTCGGGTCAGGGAGAGGATCACCATCAGTAGCACGGAGGTGAACATTGAGCTCCATAGGAGTCTCAACAACGCGCTCGTCAGTAAGAGCAGCACGAGCAAGAAGATCCTGGATATACTTTTCCTGGGATATAAAAAAGCCATCAGAGGTAGAAGAGACTTCAATCCCAAGAAAGTAGCGAAGAGGTCCAAGATCAGACATAAGAAACTGCTCACTAAGACGGGCCTTTACAAAGGCAATATACTCGGGGTCATCCCCCGTGATGATCATGTCATCAACATAAAGAAGAAGAAGAGTCCGACCACGAGGAGAAAGGTGAATAAACAATGCTGGATCATGAGCACTAGCTAAAAAACCAGCAGCAGTGATCACAGAGGCAAAGCGCTCAAACCAGGCGCGGGGGGCTTGCTTAAGGCCATAGAGAGAGCGACGAAGACGACATACCATGCCATCAGGAACAGAATACCCAGGTGGTGGCTGCATGTACACCTCCTCACACAGCTCACCATTAAGAAAGGCATTCTTAACATCAAGCTGAGATATAGACCAGTGGCGTGCAGAGGCAACGGCAAGAAGTGTACGAACAGTGGTCATATGAGCCACAGGAGCAAAAGTCTCATCATAATCACGACCATGCTCCTGCTGAAAACCACGAGCCACAAGACGAGCTTTGTGACGCTCAAGAGAACCATCGGAGCGAGTCTTAACCTTGTAGACCCACTTACAAGTGATCGGACGGACTCCGGGAGGAAGAGAAACAAGATCCCAGGTACCAGTGCATTCAAGAGCAGCAATCTCCTCTGCCATCGCAAACTGCCATTCAGGATGAACAACAGCCTGACGGTAAGAAGTCGGCTCAAGAATAGCAGCACCAGCGGTGGGAAATCCAAAGCGATCAACAGGCGGACGAGGACGAGAACGCAAGCCATAAGTAGGCTGAGAGGAAGATGACGACCCATCCACAGAGGCATCGACTGGTCGTGGACGACGAGTGTAATGCTGAGGAAAAGATGGAATAATAGAAGGAGGAATCGGCAGGGTAGAATCAGGGGGTGGCGATGAAGAAGTCACCGGAGATGAAGGTGTAGAATCCGGTGACAGGCTGGGAGAGGAGACAGGGGAGGAAGTCACCGGAGATGAAGGTGGAGAACCCGGTGACATGCTAGGCGAGGAGACCGGGGAGGATGGTGGCTGCAAATCAACTAGATGTGGAGAAGGAGAGGAAGTGGAACGGAGAGGTACAGTCTCGGCGGGGGTGATAGGTGAGTCAGGAAAAGTGAGAAAAGAGATATCCTGCACTGAAAAAGTCGAGGAAGATGGGCGTGGGTAGAAGGGACGAGACTCTTCAAAAGTCACATCTCGAGAGATACGCATCCGACGACCAATAGGATCCCAACAACGATAGCCCTTATGCTCATCACTGTAGCCTAAGAAGACACACTCAACAGACTGAGCGGTCAGTTTGGTGCGTTCGCGAGGGGCAAGAAGAACATAGCAAACACAACCAAACGAGCGAAGCATCGAATAATCGGGAGAACGATCAAAAAGTCGCTCGAAAGGAACACCACCCTGTAGAGCAGCGGAAGGCTGTATATTGATAAGATAGGTGGATGTGGAGACGGCCTCAACCCAAAAATGAGGCAGGAGAGAGG
>NW_025247413.1:0-2418 GCF_018294505.1 Triticum aestivum | reverse complement strand
TCTATACTCTGGGACTCTGATCTCTCTTCTATTCAGGTTAAATGATTTTACTAAATCTGACTCTAGGTTCTTGTAACTACTTTCTCCCAGAGAGCCCCTTCAGACCAGATGATCGCCTGCTACACCAGAAAATTTTGAATATACTCTCCGATGTTTCCCCAAGACCCTTGTGCCCTTCGCCGTTGCAATTCCATACCACCGGTAAATCCCTATGGAAAACTACATACACTTGTCGTCCATAGCTTCACTTCCAATTGTTCTTGTTATTACAAGATACACTGAAATACTTTGGATATTCCGAGAATCCTTTCTGTCTGCTGCCTTGCAGCTCCTTTTCCTCATGAATACATGTATGAATAATTCCTCACACTTACCGAGTATCCGCTCATCCCCAGTTGATTCTAGTGTTTTATAAAATTCTTTGAAATACTATCCGATCTTTCAAGAATCTTGTGCAGCCTATGGCTCTTGAAATTCTTGTCTGCCTGCATTATGGTTAATTCCAAATGCCTAGAAATATCCATTGACGTTCTTTGCCTTTATCATCTTGGGTCCCTAGATTCAATATGTTGTGAATGTTCGCAATCCTTAATCAAATCCTAGAATTCATCCTTCTGGCTCAGATGTTATTTTGAACAGGAGATGGTTCTCGACCAATCAAACTACCGTCGATTGTATCCCTAGGTCTACTCAACTTATCCATCCTTAAGCAGAGCGTCTGCTTCTGAGCCCTTGATTTGAAAATCATAATTCCTTTGCATTTGAGCTCTGAATTAGTCAGTTGTTTCTATAATCCAATGCCTTTGCATTGTTACTTCCTCTAGTTGTGTGCCGATGCTCACATCAGCTCCGTTATGGACTGGCAGATCCTTTGTTGGATTTTATCCAACATCGTCCTTCATATTCAATAACCTTGTGAGCCTTCCCTCGGATACATAATGCCTTTGGTAAATTGTATCCTCTGCTTTCTCAACCATGCTCTGCTTTCAAGCTGGTATAAATTACTCCTGATGTTTGTGGTATATGTTCCTAAGAGGCCCTGATGGGTTGAACCTATGCCTTCTCTAATCTGTGTGAACCCGGAAACTACTACGGGTCATACTCTACTGTTGTTATGTTTGATAAAACTTCAACACTACAACTTCGTCGTAGGCGAGAAGTGAATGAAAGGTTATGCATTAGAGAAGTGGGAGTCGACCTTGAACTTTGTGTTCATGCCCATGGACACGATGTAGATCTTATCATTAAAGCTTCTCTTTAATTAATTATTCCCTTGGTATAAGTTCATCTTATATCTGGGATTTGGTCCTTTGCTATCGTGGTTCGGACCATGATTGTTCTTCTTGGATCCCATTATCGGAAAAGTTAAAAGTACTTGCCTTATGCAGATCATTACGTCTGCCCAACCTATACCTTCGAGTATTACCCCTAGTATCTCGAGGATATCAACCCATTACACTACATCTTATGAATTTCTGATGAAGTAGTACTTTTCCCCGTCATAGTCACTCCACGGGTTCTGGGTTGTCGTCAACCGAGAACACCGATTTGTGAATCAAATCAACACTGTGATTCAATACTTCTAGTACTTTGTTGTTGAGAAGTTTAATACTCCATCACGTCATTCCTAGCCTGATTCACTATATCATTATTGTGCTAATTTTTAACTGTGCTACCTGGTCCTTCTTCATGGAGCACAATTTTCGACGATGAGCAAACCTTACGTCGATCTTCCTCGTCATACCATCTCGCCTTGAACAGCAGACTTGATTTCGAGTATGTGTCCTATCCTGGGTTTCAATAACCTTTCGCTTCATCATTCCTTTGACTTGATGTCATCACCGATCGATTACACCTTCATGAAATCTCTCGACAATTGTGTCGTGATCATCATCAACATTTTGAGCTCTTCCCCGGATATCAATTGAATTCATGATGGGAAATACCATCCTTGCCCCTCGATGATTTGTGTTATCCTCGACAACATTCTTGCCTTGCCCCATCACAAACTTGTTCATGTTTTGTGTTGTATCTTGATTTCTTTGCATTTGTTCTTTACCTTCGAGTATTACCATCTTTTATGTCAAGAATGCCGTGAGGATTTCACCACCTCTTAAGAATTCTTGATATATTAATACTTCTCACCATCACCATTCTTTCTTGGTCCCCGTGTTGTTTCAAACCGGAATACCGACAATTAAACTATGATGTGTGAACTCAAAACTTCTATCGACACTATTGCTTTGAAGTTAATGGTCAACCGTTCGTTCTTAGACTATTGGTTACTTGATGACCATTCTAACTTGATCATACTACCTAAGCCCATATTTCGGGTGCACTTTTCAACCAATGTTAAATTGTGTATGTTTTCCTCGAACATACCTCATTATATACTTCGGTGTGTCCGATGCTATGTTG
>NW_025247412.1:0-2418 GCF_018294505.1 Triticum aestivum | reverse complement strand
TCTATACTCTGGGACTCTGATCTCTCTTCTATTCAGGTTAAATGATTTTACTAAATCTGACTCTAGGTTCTTGTAACTACTTTCTCCCAGAGAGCCCCTTCAGACCAGATGATCGCCTGCTACACCAGAAAATTTTGAATATACTCTCCGATGTTTCCCCAAGACCCTTGTGCCCTTCGCCGTTGCAATTCCATACCACCGGTAAATCCCTATGGAAAACTACATACACTTGTCGTCCATAGCTTCACTTCCAATTGTTCTTGTTATTACAAGATACACTGAAATACTTTGGATATTCCGAGAATCCTTTCTGTCTGCTGCCTTGCAGCTCCTTTTCCTCATGAATACATGTATGAATAATTCCTCACACTTACCGAGTATCCGCTCATCCCCAGTTGATTCTAGTGTTTTATAAAATTCTTTGAAATACTATCCGATCTTTCAAGAATCTTGTGCAGCCTATGGCTCTTGAAATTCTTGTCTGCCTGCATTATGGTTAATTCCAAATGCCTAGAAATATCCATTGACGTTCTTTGCCTTTATCATCTTGGGTCCCTAGATTCAATATGTTGTGAATGTTCGCAATCCTTAATCAAATCCTAGAATTCATCCTTCTGGCTCAGATGTTATTTTGAACAGGAGATGGTTCTCGACCAATCAAACTACCGTCGATTGTATCCCTAGGTCTACTCAACTTATCCATCCTTAAGCAGAGCGTCTGCTTCTGAGCCCTTGATTTGAAAATCATAATTCCTTTGCATTTGAGCTCTGAATTAGTCAGTTGTTTCTATAATCCAATGCCTTTGCATTGTTACTTCCTCTGGTTGTGTGCCGATGCTCACATCAGCTCCGTTATGGACTGGCAGATCCTTTGTTGGATTTTATCCAACATCGTCCTTCATATTCAATAACCTTGTGAGCCTTCCCTCGGATACATAATGCCTTTGGTAAATTGTATCCTCTGCTTTCTCAACCATGCTCTGCTTTCAAGCTGGTATAAATTACTCCTGATGTTTGTGGTATATGTTCCTAAGAGGACCTGATGGGTTGAACATATGCCTTCTCTAATCTGTGTGAACCCGGAAACTACTACGGGTCATACTCTACTGTTGTTATGTTTGATAAAACTTCAACACTACAACTTCATCGTAGGCGAGAAGTGAATGAAAGGTTATGCATTAGAGAAGTGGGAGTCGACCTTGAACTTTGTGTTCATGTCCATGGACACGATGTAGATCTTATCATTAAAGCTTCTCTTTAATTAATTATTCCCTTGGTATAAGTTCATCTTATATCTGGGATTTGGTCCTTTGCTATCGTGGTTCGGACCATGATTGTTCTTCTTGGATCCCATTATCGGAAAAGTTAAAAGTACTTGCCTTATGCAGATCATTACGTCTGCCCAACCTATACCTTCGAGTATTACCCCTAGTATCTCGAGGATATCAACCCATTACACTACATCTTATGAATTTCTGATGAAGTAGTACTTTTCCCCGTCATAGTCACTCCACGGGTTCTGGGTTGTCGTCAACCGAGAACACCGATTTGTGAATCAAATCAACACTGTGATTCAATACTTCTAGTACTTTGTTGTTGAGAAGTTTAATACTCCATCACGTCATTCCTAGCCTGATTCACTATATCATTATTGTGCTAATTTTTAACTGTGCTACCTGGTCCTTCTTCATGGAGCACAATTTTCGACGATGAGCAAACCTTACGTCGATCTTCCTCGTCATACCATCTCGCCTTGAACAGCAGACTTGATTTCGAGTATGTGTCCTATCCTGGGTTTCAATAACCTTTCGCTTCATCATTCCTTTGACTTGATGTCATCACCGATCGATTACACCTTCATGAAATCTCTCGACAATTGTGTCGTGATCATCATCAACATTTTGAGCTCTTCCCCGGATATCAATTGAATTCATGATGGGAAATACCATCCTTGCCCCTCGATGATTTGTGTTATCCTCGACAACATTCTTGCCTTGCCCCATCACAAACTTGTTCATGTTTTGTGTTGTATCTTGATTTCTTTGCATTTGTTCTTTACCTTCGAGTATTACCATCTTTTATGTCAAGAATGCCGTGAGGATTTCACCACCTCTTAAGAATTCTTGATATATTAATACTTCTCACCATCACCATTCTTTCTTGGTCCCCGTGTTGTTTCAAACCGGAATACCGACAATTAAACTATGATGTGTGAACTCAAAACTTCTATCGACACTATTGCTTTGAAGTTAATGGTCAACCGTTCGTTCTTAGACTATTGGTTACTTGATGACCATTCTAACTTGATCATACTACCTAAGCCCATATTTCGGGTGCACTTTTCAACCAATGTTAAATTGTGTATGTTTTCCTCGAACATACCTCATTATATACTTCGGTGTGTCCGATGCTATGTTG
>NW_025247411.1:0-2418 GCF_018294505.1 Triticum aestivum | reverse complement strand
AAATAAGGAAATAAATAATAACTTTATTATTGCCTCTAGGGCATATTTCCTTCAGTCTCCCACTTGCACCAGAGTCAATAATCTAGTTCACATCGCCATGTGATTTAACACCAATAGTTCACATTTGTATGTGATTAACACCAATAGTTCACATCGCCATGTGACCAACACCCAAAGGGTTTACTAGAGTCAATAATCTAGTTCACATCACTATGTGATTAACACCCTAGGAGTACTAAGGTGTGATCATGTTTTGCTCGTGAGAGAAGTTTAGTCAACGGGCCTGTCACATTCAGAGCCGTATGTATTTTGCAAATATTCTATGTCTACAATGCTCTGCATGGAGCTACTCTAGCTAATTGCTCCCACTTTTAATATGTATCCAGATTAAGACTTAGAGTCATCTGGATTGGTGTAAAAGCTTACATCGAGGTAACTTTACGATGAACTCTTTATCACCTCCATAATCGAGAAATATTTCCTTAGTCCTCACTAAGGATAATTTTGACCATTGTCCAGTGATCTACTCTTAGATCACTATTGTACCCCCTTGCCAAATTCATGGCAAGGTGCACAATAGGTCTGGTACACAACACAACATACTTTATAGAACCTATGACTATGGCATAGGGAATGACTTTCATTCTCTTTCTATCTTCTACCATGGTCGGGATTTGAGTCTTACTCAACTTTACACCTTGTAATACAGACAATAATTCCTTCTTTGACTGATCCATTTTGAACTCTTTCAAAAACTTGTCAAGGTATTTACTCATTGAAAAATCTTATCAAGCGTCTTGGTCTATCTCTATAGATCTTGATGCCCAATATGTAAGCAGCTTCACCGAGGTCTTTCATTGGAAAAATCTTATTCAAGTATCCCTTTATGCTATCCAAAAATTCTAAATCATTTCCAATCAACAATATGTCATTCACATATAATATTAGAAATGATACAAAGCTCCCACTCACTTTATTGTAAATACAGGCTTCTCCAAAAGTCTGTATAAAACCATATGCTTTGATCACACTATTAAAGCATTTATTCCAACTCCGAGAGGCTTGCACCAGTCCATAAATGGATCGCTGGAGCTTGCACACTTTGTTAGCACCCTTAGAATTGACAAAACCTTCTGGTTGCATCATATACAACTCTTCATTAAGAAATATCCATTTAAGGAATGTAGTTTTGACATCCATTTGCCAGATTTCATAAAATATGGCAACTACTAACATGATTCGGACGGATTTAAGCATCGCTACAGTTGAGAAAATCTCATTGTAGTCAACACCTTGAACTTGTTGAAAAACCTTTTATGACAAGTCGAGCTTTGTAGATAGTAACACTACTATCAGCGTCCGTCTTCCTCTTGAAAATACATTTATATTCTATGGCTTGCCGATCATCAGGCAAGTTCACCAAAGTCCACACTTTGTTCTCATATATGGATCCCATCTCAGATTTCATGGCTTCAAGCCATTTCGCGGAATCTGGGCTCATCATCGCTTCCTCATAGTTCGTAGGTTCACCATGGTCTGGTAACATGACTTTCAGAACAGGATTACCATACCACTCTGGTGTGGACCGTACTCTGGAAGGCCTACGAGGTTCTGTAGTAACTTGATCTAAAGTTTCATGATCGTCATCATTAGCTTCCTCACTAGTTGGTGTAGGAATCACTAGAACTGATTTCTGTGATGAAATACTTTCCAATTCGGGACAAGGTACAATTACCTCATCAAGTTCTACTTTCCTCCCACTCACTTCTTTCGAGAGAAACTCCTTCTCTAGAAAGGATCGATTCTTAGCAATGATCCTGCCTTCGGATCTGTGATAGAAGGTGTATCTTCCTTTGGGTATTCTATGAAGACGCATTTCTCCGATTTGGGTTCGAGCTTATCAGGTTGAAGCTTTTTCACATAAGCATCGCAGCCCCAAACTTTAAGAAACGACAACTTTGGTTTCTTGGCAAACCACAGTTCATAAGGCGTCATCTCAACGGATTTTCATGGTGCCCTATTTAAAGTGAATGCAGTTGTCTCTAATGCATAACCCCAAAACGTTAGTGGTAACCTAGTAAGAGACATCATAGATCACACCATATCCAATAAAGTGTTGTTACGACGTTCGCACACACCATCACGATGTGGTGTTCCAGGTGGTGTGAGCTGTGAAACTATTCCACATTGTTTCAAATGAAGACCAAACTCGTAACTCAAATATTCTTCTCCACGATCAGATCGTAGAAACTTTATTTTCTTGTATGATGATTTTCCACTTCACTCTGAAATTCTTTGAACTTTTCAAATGTTTCAGACTTATGTTTCATTAAGTAGATATAACCATATCTGCTCAAATCATCTGTGAAGGTAAGAAAATAATGATACCCGCAATGAGCCTCAACACTCATTGGACCA
>NW_025247410.1:0-2418 GCF_018294505.1 Triticum aestivum | reverse complement strand
CACACACACACACACCGATACATCGAGCGCTCTAGTCATGTCTCCCTGCCACACACAAACTTGACATGTGCCCTCTGACGTTCCGGTAGCTAGGTCAGTCGCCCTATATCTTTGACTTGCACACACACACAGTTTCGATGGCTCTCTTCATCGATCTCGCACCCACCCACTTGATCTTCTCTTCGACTCTATCGACATCTATGACCCCTCCCTCTCTTCTCGTGGATCGCCCGACCCTCTATATATGATATGGATAGCCCTCCATTTCACACACATTGCATGCAAAATTTTGTTTGAGATGTCATCGACACATATTCCCACAAATACATTCACGAAATCAACCTCGCCCCCCCCCCAAAAAAAACAAAAAACACTCACGAACGCACAAGCCATTTGTCTAGGTTTGTATCTCTCTCACACACACACGTAGGTGGGGGACGTGCACGAAGAGAAGAGGTGCACGCACGGCGCACGTACTCCCGTGTCTTTCCCAACCACACCCGCGCGGGTACACGGTGGAGCTCATTTCTATAAGAAAAGGCAGCCCACGTGGTAACTTGACACGTGTACTGGTTGTCCACTAGATGGAGGGAGGATCGTCTACCACGGGTGAACAAACAAATTGCGACTTGACGCGTTATGTTAAATAAAAAAGAGGCAAACCATGTGGGGCCTACCTTAGAGGCAAGGCTCTATACACTGAGTACTTTTGATGTGTCCCATCAACTCACAGAACAAGGAGAAGCTTGCTTAGTACGCCGTCTCCCCCGCCCACGGGCGCGGTGGCTCGCAGGATGAGGTGAAGCTTGCTTCCTTACGCCCGCTCCCTCACCCACGTGCGCGGTGGCTCGCATGACGAGGAGAAAATTTTACTAGTACTCCCTCCGTTTACTCCTCGTCCCTACTACCTTGGTTAGAGAGATTATCATATTGTTTGGAATATATATGTCCTTTAGTAGATTTCAATATGAACTACTAGTACATACTCCAAACACTGATGTATATAGACGTATTTTAGAGTGTAGATTCACTCATTTTGCTCCGTATGTAGCATAAAGTTGAGACACTTATTTTGGAACGGAGGGAGTACATATTTGCTATGATCTGTCAATCATTGAGATGCAATAACATGCATGTTAGTCTCCTTTGTATTTGATGTAATGTTGCAACGGGCAACCTTGGACGCAAGATACATGTAACAGAAGCTGGAAGCTTCATAGCATTGTACTATCTCGCTGATAAATTACAGTACGTACTATAAAAGTAGTACTATGTAAAGAGTTAGGTGTCGCACGGTGTCCAGAAAATATGGTGATAGTGTGAGGTGGGCCATGTAATCACTGAGCCTGCGTGTTTTCACTTCTCTTGCACTCCTCCGCCGTAAGAATGGAGAAAATTGTAACCTAGTAGTACCTCCTTTCGCCGAAAGCGTGGGACATCCAGCAGTCCTACCACCTCAGTAATAATGACCAATGAGCCGTTAAATCACATAGACCCAACAGTAAGTTGGATGGACGAAGCAACCATCACTCTTGAATCCGCTTCTCCCTTCAACGCAGGCGCCAGTGAGAGGTCGCGTCCGCTCTGCCCGGGCATGAATGCGGCACCGATTCTTTGGAGCGACGCTGACCGTTTCGGGCAGGAAGCGTGCGCGGGCGATGGAGGGGCTTTGGATGGGCCAGGCTGGTCAGGAGCGGGCGTGGCAGCTGTCCGCCTGTCCCTACCGGACGCCCGGAAACGAGAGAATGCACCGACTCTCGCGGCTAAAATCGTACACTACACACCATCTCTCTGTAAGAGTAGGTCGATCTGTCGCTCTCTCTAACACACACATGCTGTTAAACACACACACGCACACGCACACACAGGTTCATAGAATAGGAAAATCGTGCGAGTGCGAAGCCACAGAAAGTGAGATACAAATGGAGTACGTACAAGAAGAGAAGAGGCATCTCTTAGTTGTTTGGATAAATTGTTGCGTTTAGAGACAGAAATTAGGGCTTTGATTGGAGGAATGACCGGTCAAGTTTCTCCTTCTCCTCCAATCTGCTTGCACCTTGGTCCCGCTGCACCTTCTAACGTGACTTATTACACCTAGATGGAGGGAGTCGTAAAAGATACGGTGGCACACTGACTTAGGTCGAATACAGGTGCCCAAAATTGTGTGCATGTTATAATAAGGATTCACTTAAAATAGTACGTGAGCGAATAGAGGGATCAATTGGACAGTGTTCCCGAGCAGTAGCGAGATGTGTGAGGTAAGATACACCGCTGGCGCTTTTAATTTTTCTTATTAATTTGTTTGTTTCACTCTCTGACTGGTGGGACCCAACGTACTACGTGGAGAGAGGTAAGGTGACTAAGGCTGCATTATTTTTGCACCACTGTGGATAGTCTTACCACCAAAGCCACATGACA